>NC_088378.1:45686693-45994435 GCF_037993035.2 Macaca fascicularis
TGTCTTGTATGCTTCAAACACAAGCATTTTCTTTGGTACAAGATTGAGACTCATGGATAAGTGGCCCTGGAATAAATGCACAAGTGAATCTCAAATGTTCTCCCTCTGTATGCTTTGTGTCAAAATAACTTTGGTAACTAATAAAACATGCATAATAGTTTTACTTGAAAACATATGAAACTACATCTAGTCAAATTGAATCATATTTTTATATTTGCATTTGTACTATCACTGTAAATTTAATTCACTCTTTAATGAAGGGCTGAAAAGAAATTAAAAAGGACACAAATGTACGTATTTCAAAGCTAAGTGAAAATACCATACATATGTTCAATTGTAACCTTAATTACCCACAAAAGTGAATGATGTAGATTCAAAGTCAATCTAATCAAAGTTTTATAATCTTTAGTGGAAAATTGTGTGGGCAGCTTTCATTATAAGCAGGCATGGCTAGGGTAATGAGAGTATCGACCATGACATTTTTGAAATCATATACATGTAGAAATTAGAGCAAGGAGGGAAGCTTCTCTTTATTCATTAGAATAGCTAAATGACTTGTGATATTGGCTTAAAAGGAACGTCATTCTGAAGCATCTAGAATAATATCTCACAGGGTAAACCCAAATGAGATACCCTATTTGAATACTTTCTAAATTGAAGGAAGAATAGTGCACAGGGTTTAACTACATTTTCTTAATAATTTATTAATCAACATGTATAAATATTATTTCCTTTAAATCAGTTATTACAATAAACATTTGACTTCTTATCCTGGAAAATTAGTGGCAATATTATACTTTAAAGAAAGGGAAAACATACTTATTAGATTTACTTAGAAATTCAAGTAGCAATTTTAAAATTATATCCTAGAATGAGATGATTTAAAAACAAGGAAAAGCATAGTTAATACTTTTTATAAATATTCTGAAAGCTACTTTTCAGTATAAAAAGTATTAGGTTTTTGTACACATTCTGAAATTTTGCCCAGGTGAAAAGCTCTGCCTCAGTTTAATAAGTAAAATTTCAATGTTTTTCAACATTACTTTCCTTTACATCTGTTCTTTATGCTTGCCTTTTCTAAATAACTGACTTAAATGTATTTCACTTTGATCTAGAGCAAAAGGAAAGTTGTTAAAGCTGTTTATGATTATTGGACCGGAAAGAATAATCACTTTAGAATCCAATTTGCATTCATCAACTGCATCATTAGGATTAAACTCTAGCATTTTGGAAATGTGGGTTTTTTAATAAAGGAAAATAAAATTTTGAAAGCCTCTCTTTTCAAATAGTAAGCCAGTATAAATTACAAAACCAAATTTTGCTTACTGTTTCCTTTTGCCTTTATATGAAATCTTGTGCTAGGGAAAAACATCTAACCAAATATCCACAAAACTTAGAAATCTCTTTCAAAAGGCCCTTTGGCAATAGGTCATTTTGGCTATATTTGAATGCCTATAATAGAGAACTAATTCCCTCAGGAATTTAAATCAATGAACATTGGATCTTTTTGTAACACAGTTTTTATGTAGATTGAAATTAAATCTGCAATCTACACTTTGCTACATCCATGTTAAAAATATCATTTTTCCTAATTACAGCCCTGACAGTATTCAGACATCTACATCTTTTCAACATCTCCTTTCTTCTCCCAACTAAACAACTGTCAGATTTATGACTCCTTGTGTGACATAAATAATAGTCACTTCACAATATAGTGACCTTGTTTTGAATAGAATCTGGTTTGTCAGTTCTCCCTGGCCATTTTTTAAGGGACTTTCTAACTTAAAATGTTGTCTGTCGAGAATGAAACTGATACCTATTTCTCACCACTCAACAATTAACTCAAGATGGATTAAAGATCTAAAGGCAACACCTGAAACTATAAAAGTCCTAGAAGAAAACCTAGGAAAAACTCTTCTGGACGTTGGCTTAGACAAGTAATTTCTGCCTAAGACCCCAAAACTAAATGTAACAAAACAAAAAATAGACAATAGGACTTAATTAAAATAAAAATCTTCTGCACAGCAAAAGAAATAATCAGCAGCCTAAACAGACAACTTGCAGAATGGCGGAAAATATTTACAACTTATTTCTCTAACAAAAGACGAATATACAGAAACTATAATGAACTCAATCAAATCAACAAGCAAAAATAAATCCCATTCTTGAAAGAAAGCATATGACTGGATGTGGTAGCTCATGGTTGTAATCCCAGCACTTTGGGAGGCCAAGGCAATAGGATCACTTGAGGCCAGGAGTTTGAGATCAGCCTGGCCAAAAGAGCAAGACCTCTTCTCTAGAAAAATTTTAGATTTAGCTGGGCATAGTGGCATGCAGCTACAGTCCCATATACTCAGGAGAATGAGGTGGTAGGATCGCTTAAACCCAGGAGATTGAGGCTGCAGTGAGCCTAGATTGCACCACTGCAATCCAGCCTGGACAGCAGGATGAGACCTTGTCTCAAAAAGAGAGCGAGAAAGAGAAGGGAGACTGGGTCTTGGTCTGCTGTCCAGGCTGGAGTGCAGTGGTGCAATTTTGTCTCACTGCAGCCTCAAACCCCTGGGTTTAAGCAATCCTCCTGCCTTATCCTCCCAAGTAGCCTGGACGATAGGCACATGCCACTATGCCTGGCTACCTTTTGTATTTTTTTGTAGAGATGGGGTTTTGCAATGTTGCCCAGCCTGGTTTCAGATTCCTGGGCTCAAGCTATCTACACACTTCAGCTTCCCAAAGTGCTGGAAATATAGGCATGAGCCACCATACCCAGCTGACCTTGTCTCTTAAAAAAAGAAGAAGAAGAAAAAGACATGCAAGTAACCAACAAACATATGAAAAAATGTTCAACATCACTAATCATCAGAGAAATTCAAATTAAAACCACATTGAGATATCATCTTACACCCATCAGAATGGCTATTACTACAAAGTCCCCAAACAACAAATATTGTCATGGATGCAGGGAAAAGGGAACCGTTGTGCACTCTTGGTAGAAATGAAAATTAGTACAACCTCTATAGGAAACAATATGGAGATTTCTTAAAGAATGAAAAACAGAACTACCATTTGACCCAGCAGTCCCACTACTAGGCATGTAGCCAAAGGAAAATTAATCATTATATAAAAAAGACTCCTATACTCATATATTTATTGCAACACTATTTACAATAGCAAAGTGGAATCAACCTAATTGTCAGGGAATCATGACAACTTTATGGAATCAATCTCATGGAATCAACCTAACTGTCCATCAACAGTTGATTGGTTAAAGTGGATGTAGTATATAGATATCATAGGATACTATGCAGCCACAAAAAAGGAATGAAATCATGCTTTTTCCAGCAACATGGGTAAAGCTGGGGGCCATTATCTTAAGTGAAATAACTCAAAAATGGAAAACCAAATGCCATGTATGCTCACTTATAAATGAAAAACTAAACAATTGGTATTTGTGAACATAAAGATGGAAATTATGGCCACTGGAGACTCCTAAAGAAGGGAGCAGGGAAGAGGGTTAAAAAATTACCCATGGGTACAATGTTTACTATTTGGGTGATGGGTATACTAGAAGCTCAAACCTCACCATCATGCAGTATATCTGTGTAACAAACTTGCACGTGTACCCCCTAAATCTAAAACTCAAAAAAATAAAAATTAAAAATATATTTTGCCTGTCTAATGGACCCAATTAAAAAAACTCACCACATGTAATTGAATATCTATAAAGACAGAGTAGAACACTCATAAAAACCCTTGTAAAGCAGAACGAAAGTGAGAACAGGGCTTAGAGGATCAAAATACGTCTTTTATATTAAAAATAATATAATGATGAGATTTGAAAAATTAGAAATATTTGGCATTCAGATGATACTTCAATGAAAGTAGGTAAAAAAGGCAAATGAGGCTATTGACAGAATAAAGAGGCAACAAAAACAGATTACAAATGGGAGAAAAGTTTGAATACTTATCACCAAAACAAGATTAGGCAAATATTGGAATCATAGAGCACTAACAGCCTAAGTCAGTTATGCAAAAATCTCAAATTCAAGAGTAAATGAAAGACTATGTGTAAAAAAGCCTCTTGGAACAAATACTGTGATGTATGAGCAACCCTGTAAAATAACGTTTTTCCTGCACTAAAGATAGATCTTAATATGTAGACCGATGAAAATTCCTATTAGTGTATAAATTCTCATATAATCTTTAAATGATAAGACATGAGCAGAAAAGCTCATAATTATTCTTAGCTAAACCAGGGTGAACAATAAACATCATAAAATGGGAGTAACTTCATTATCATTTTAAATGATTTTAGACACAATATATATTTTATTTAAGAATTTGACAGAAAGTTATTTTTTGAAAAGAAATACAGAAAAATTGTACATCTTGTGTTTTATTTAAAAAATATTTGGGCTGTGATAAATGACTTGTACTATGGTAAATTAAAAGTAAACCAAAATAAAGTTTCAAAAGTTGGATACAATAATGTTTTAACAGGTTGTAAACAAAAATATTATTAAAACTAGAGATTAATATTACTTACAATTTTAAATTTGGTTATTATTTTTAATGTATATTTTAAAAGGTCTACAATATTTAAAATAATCATATTGGATGTATTACTTTGCTAAGGCTGATATAACAAATATCAAAGGCTGGGTGGCTTAAACAATAAAAATTTACTTTATCACAGTTGTGGAGTCTAAAAGCCCAAGATCAAGTTGTGGGCAGAGTTGGTTTCCTCTGAGGCCTTTCTCATTGGCTAGCACATGGCCTTCTTTTCACTGTGTCTTTTCATGGTCTTCCCTCTGGAAGAAGGAGAATAGACCCATGCTAACAGTATCAGAAGAAATGGGAATTAGGTATATTAATTGCATGATAAAGAAGATTATCAGTGACAAATAGGGTCATTACAGAATTTTTACAAGTCAATTTTCCAAAAAGACATAGCAACACTAAATGTGTATGACCTAATAAGAGATTGTCAAAATAAATGAAACAGAAACAGTATTCCAAGAAAAAAGTAGAAAAATTCACTCTTATTTGATACTTTAACACTTCAATTTTAGTAATTGATAGTTCAAGCAGGCAAAAATCAGTAAGGATATAGTTGACCTGAACAGGACTATCAATCCACATGATCTAATTGGCATTCGTAGAATAATTCATCCAACAGCAACTGAATATGTATTTTTTTGAAGATCCCATGAAGCTTTCACCAAGATAGATTATATCTTGTGCTATAAAACACACCTTAAATTTAAAAGAAAAGAAGTTGCCATGGTGTGAATGTTTGTGTTCACCCACAATTCATCTACTGAAATCCTAAAACCAAGATGATATTATTAGAAGTGGGGCCTTTGGCAAGTTATAAGATCATGAGCGCTGAACCTTCATCAGTGGGATTAGGGACTTCATAAAAAGGCCCAAGAAAGACTCCTTGCCTTGCCTACACATGAAGATGCAGGAGGAAGGCTCCCTTTATGAGGAACGGGCCCTCATCAGACATACAATCGGTGGCCAGTGCCTTGGTCTTGGACTTCACAGCCTCCAGAATTGTAAGAAATAAATCTTTGTTGGTTATAAATCATCCAGTCTATAATATTTTGTTACAGTAGCCTGAATGGACTAAGGCAGGAGTCATGGAAAATGCTGTCTCAGATCACAACAGAATTAACCTAGAAATCAATAATGAAAAGAGAGCTAGAAAATGTTGAAATGTCCTGATACTAGACAAAACACTTCTAAAAATGTGTTGAAAAACAAATCTTAAGAAATTTTTTTTTAAATTTATTTATTATTATTATACTTTAAGTTGTAGGGTACATGTGCATAACGTGCAGGTTTGTTACATATGTATACTTGTGTCTTGTTGGTGTGCTGCACCCATGAACTCGTCATTTACATCAGGTATAACTCCCAATGCAATCCCTCCCCCCTCCCCCCCCCCCATGATAGGCCCCGGTGTGTGATGTTCCCCTTCCTGAGTCCAAGTGATCTCATTGTTCAGTTCCCACCTATGAGTGAGAACATGCGGTGTTTGGTTTTCTGTTCTTGTGATAGTTTGCTAAGAATGATGGTTTCCAGCTGCATCCATGTCCCTACAAAGGACACAAACTCATCCTTTTTTATGGCTGCATAGTATTCCATGGTGTATATGTGCCACATTTTCTTAATCCAATCTGTCACTGATGGACATTTGGGTTGATTCCAAGACTTTGCTATTGTGAATAGTGCCGCAATAAACATACGTGTACATGTGTCTTTATAGCAGCATAATTTATAATCCTTTGGGTATATACCCAGTAATGGGATGGCTGGGTCATATGGTACATCTAGTTCTAGATCCTTGAGGAATCGCCATACTGTTTTCCATAATGGTTGAACTAGTTTACAATCCCACCAACAGTGTAAAAGTGTTCCTATTTCTCCACATCCTCTCCAGCACCTGTTGTTTCCTGACTTTTTAATGATTGACATTCTAACTGGTGTGAGATGGTATCTCATTGTGGTTTTGATTTGCATTTCTCTGATGGCCAGTGATGATGAGCATTTTTTCATGTGTCTGTTGGCTGTATGAATGTCTTCTTTTGAGAAATGTCTGTTCATATCCTTTGCCCACTTTTTGATGGGGTTGTTTGTTTTTTTCTTGTAAATTTGTTTGAGTTCTTTGTAGGTTCTGGATATTAGCCCTTTGTCAGATGAGTAGATTGCAAAAATTTTCTCCCATTCTGTAGGTTGCCTGTTCACTCTGATGGTAGTTTCTTTTGCTGTGCAGAAGCTCTTTAGTTTAATGAGATCCCATTTGTCAATTTTGGCTTTTGCTGCTGTTGCTTTTGGTGTTTTAGACATGAAGTCTTTGCCCATGCCTATGTCCTGAATGGTACTACCTAGGTTTTCCTCTAGGGTTTTTATGGTATTAGGTCTAACATTTAAGTCTCTAATCCATCTTGAATTAATTTTTGTATAAGGAGTAAGGAAAGGATCTAGTTTCAGCTTTCTACTTACGGCTAGCCAATTTTCCCAGCACCATTTATTAAATAGGGAATCCTTTCCCCATTTCTTGTTTCTCTCAGGTTTGTCAAAGATCAGATGGCTGTAGATGTGTGGTATTATTTCTGAGGACTCGGTTCTGTTCCATTGGTCTATATCTCTGTTTTGGTACCAGTACCATGCTGTTTTGTTTACTGTAGCCTTGTAGTATAGTTTGAAGTCAGGTAGCGTGATGCCTCCAGCTTTGTTCTTTTGACTTAGGATTGTCTTGGAGATGCGGGGTCTTTTTTGGTTCCATAGGAACTTTAAAGCAGTTTTTTCCAATTCTGTGAAGAAACTCGTTGGTAGCTTGATGGGGATGGCATTGAATCTATAAATTACCTTGGGCAGTATGGCCATTTTCACGATATTGATTCTTCCTATCCATGAGCATGGTATGTTCTTCCATTTGTTTGTGTCCTCTTTTATTTCACCGAGCAGTGGTTTGTAGTTCTCCTTGAAGAGGTCCTTTACATCCCTTGTAAGTTGGATTCCTAGGTATTTTATTCTCTTTGAAGCAATTGTGAATGGAAGTTCATTCCTGATTTGGCTCTCTGTTTGTCTCTTACTGATGTATAAGAATGCTTGTGATTTTTGCACATTAATTTTGTATCCTGAGACTTTGCTGAAGTTGCTTATCAGCTTAAGGAGATTTTGGGCTGAGACAATGGGGTTTTCTGAATATACAATCATGTCATCTGCAAACAGGGACAATTTGACTTCTTCTTTTCCTAACTGAATACCCTTGATTTCTTTCTCTTGCTTAATTGCCTTAGCCAGAACTTCCAACACTATGTTGAATAGGAGTGGTGAGAGAGGGCATCCCTGTCTTGTGCCAGTTTTCAAAGGGAATGTTTCCAGTTTTTGCCCATTCAGTATGATATTGGCTGTGGGTTTGTCATAGATAGCTCTTATTATTTTGAGGTACATTCCATCAATACCGAATTTATTGAGCGTTTTTAGCATGAAGGGCTGTTGAATTTTGTCAAAAGCCTTTTCTGCATCTATTGAGATAATCATGAGGTTCTTGTCTTTGGTTCTGTTTATATGCTGGATTATGTTTATTGATTTGCGAATGTTGAACCAGCCTTGCATCCCAGGGATGAATCCCACTTGATCATGGTGGATAAGCTTTTTGATGTGTTGCTGAATCCGGTTTGCCAGTACTTTATTGAGGATTTTTGCATCGATGTTCATCAGGGATATTGATCTAAAATTCTCTTTTTTTGTTGTGTCTCTGCCAGGCTTTGGTGTCAGGATGATGTTGGCCTCATAAAATGAGGTAGGGAGGATTCCCTCTTTTTCTATTGATTGGAATAGTTTCAGAAGGAATGGTACCAACTCCTCCTTGTACCTCTGGTAGAATTCAGCTGTGAATCCATCTGGTCCTGGACTTTTTTTGTTTGGTAGGCTATTAATTATTGCCTCAATTTCAGAGCCTGCTATTGGTCTCTTCAGGGATTCAACTTCGTCCTGGTTTAGTCTTGGAAGAGTGTTAGTGTCCAGGAAATTATCCATTTCTTCTAGATTTTCCAGTTTATTTGCGTAGAGGTGTTTATAGTATTCTCTGATGGTAGTTTGTATTTCTGTGGGGTCGGTGGTGATATCCCCTTTATCATTTTTTACTGCGTCTATGTGATTCTTCTCTCCTCTCTTCTTTATTAGTCTTGCTAGAGGTCTGTCAATTTTGTTGATCTTTTCAAAAAACCAACTCCTGGATTCATTGATTTTTTGGAGGGTTTTTTGTGTTTCTATCTCCTTCAGTTCTGCTCTGATCTTAGTTATTTCTTGCCTTCTGCTAGCTTTCGAATGTGTTTGCTCTTGCTTCTCTAGTTCTTTGAATTGTGATGTTAGAGTGTCAATTTTAGATCTTTCCTGCTTTCTCTTGTGGGCATTTAGTGCTATAAATTTCCCTCTACACACTGCTTTAAATGTGTCCCAGAGATTCTGGTATGTTGTATCTTTGTTCTCATTGGTTTCAAAGAACATCTTTATTTCTGCCTTCATTTCGTTATGTACCCAGTAGTCATTTAGGAGCAGTTTGTTCAGTTTCCATGTAGTTGAGCGGTTTTGATTGAGTTTCTTAGTCCTGAGTTCTAGTTTGATTGCACTGTGGCCTGAGAGACAGTTTGTTATAATTTCTGTTCTTGTACATTTGCTGAGGAGTGCTTTACTTCCAATTATGTGGTCAATTTTGGAGTAAGTACGATGTGGTGCTGAGAAGAATGTATATTCTGTTGATTTGGGGTGGAGAGTTCTATCGATGTCTATTAGGTCTGCTTGCTGCAGAGATGAGTTCAATTCCTGGATATCCTTGTTAACTTTCTGTCTCGTTGATATGTCTAATGTTGACAGTGGAGTGTTGAAGTCTCCCATTATTATTGTATGGGAGTCTAAGTCTCTTTGTAAGTCTCTAAGGACTTGCTTTATGAATCTGGGTGCTCCTGTATTGGGTGCATATATATTTAGGATAGTTAGCTCTTCCTGTTGAATTGATCCCTTTACCATTATGTAATGGCCTTCTTTGTCTCTTTTGAACTTTGATGGTTTAAAGTCTGTTTTATCAGAGACTAGTATTGCAACCCCCACTTTTTTTTGTTCTCCATTTGCTTGGTAAATCTTCCTCCATCCCTTTATTTTGAGCCTATGTATGTCTCTGCGTGTGAGATGGGTCTCCTGAATACAGCAGACTGATGGGTCTTGACTCTTGATCCAGTTTGCCAGTCTGTGTCTTTTAATTGGAGGATTTAGTCCATTTACATTTAAGGTTAAGATTGTTATGTGTGAACTTGATCCTGCCATTATGATATTAACTGGTTATTTTGCTCGTTAGTTGATGCAGTTTCTTCCTTGCCTCGATGGTCTTTACATTTTGGCATGTTTTTCCAATGGCTGGTACCTGTTGTAAATATTTTCAAGTATATGAAAATGAAATTAGAACCTATTAGAATATGTGGAATGCATTGGAGGCATTACTAACAGGGAAATTTTTAGCATTGAATGTAGATATTAGAAAGGAAGAAAGATCTAAAATCAATAATCTTACCATTCCCCTTAGTAAATTAGAGAAGTAAGAAGAAATTTATTCTAAAACAAGAAGCCAATAAAAATTAGAAAATAAATTAATGAATTTTAAAAAAGTAAATCAATAGACAAAACCAACAAACCAAAAAAGTTCGTTTTTTAAAAATATCAAAATGACTGGTAAATTACATTTTTAATAAGGTTAATTTAAAAAATGGTGTGCCCCCTCCAGATTCACATGTTGAAGTCCAAACCACCAATGTGACTTTATTTGGAAACAGAGCCTTTAAAAATGTAATTAAAGTTAAATAAGATCAGAAAGGTGGGGCCCTAATCATTATAGGACTTGTGTCGTTGTAAGAAAAGGCAGAAATACCAGATCTCTCTCTCTCTCTCTGTGTCTCTCTCTCTCTCTCTGTCTCTCTCTCTAGCTCTTGCCTCTCTCTCTGCAGGTGCACAGAAGAAAAACACAGCAATACGGCAGTTATGTGCAATTCAGGAAATGAGGCCTCACAAGAAGCAAATTCTATTGACACTTTATTTTGAACTTCCAGACTCCAGAATTGTGAGAAAATAAATTTCAGTTAAGCCACCCAGTCCATGATATTTTATTATAGCAGCCTGAGCAGACTAATATAAGAGGAAACACACAAATGTATACATATCAGAAATGAAAGAGAGGTCATCACTAGTAATCCCACAGATACTAAAAGAATGCTAAAGAAAAGCACTGAACAATTTCTTGCCTACAAAATTAATAAAGTAGATGAAATGGGGCTATTCTTTGAGAGGTACCAAGTCAAAATTCACAAGGAGAAGTAGATAATCAGAATAGGTCTATCTATAAAAAAGAAATTGAATTAATAATTAATAGTCTTCAAAAGAAAATATCGGCAACAGTAATAAATATGAATGGATAAATGAATGAATGAATAAATAGATAAATAGTATCAGTCCAGATGGTTTCATTAGTACATTATAACCAACATTAAAGGAAGAAATAATACCAGCTCTCCCTAATCTGTTGCAAAACATGTAGAAGAGGGAACATTTGAAAATGTATTCTATATGGACAGTATCGCATTTATAATAAAACCAGATAAAAATTATAAGAAATAAAAACTGTGAACCAGTATGTCTGATGTGAACATAGATAGAAAAATTCTCCAGAATATTTGCAAATTGAATCCATTCATATATAGAAGAGAATTATATACTATGACCAAGTGGGATTTATTCCATGTATGCAGGTTGGTTCAACACTCAAAAAATCAATTAATGTAATCCATCACATCACAGGCTAAAAAAGAAAAATCAGATGATCATGTAAATAGATGATGAAAAAGTATGTGACAAAATACACCTATTCTTTATAAAATCTCTTATCAAACTAGGAATACAGGAGAACTTCCTCAACTTCATAAAGGGCAACCACAAAAACTTATAGCTGTCATCATATTTAATGGTGAGAAACTATGTTTTTTCTTTAAGATTTAAAACAACGTCTCTTACCACTTGTATACAGTATCGTTCTGGAGGTCAATGGTAGTGAAATAAAGCTAAACCAAATGAAAGCTATACAGATGGAGTAGAATAAATAAAACTGTTTTTATCAGTAAATAACATGAATATTAAACAAAGAACAGAAAAAAACTGGTTCTGGACTTTAAGTGAATGTAGCAAGATTATAGAATACAAAGTTAATATAACAAAGCCAATTTTACATTGCCAGTAATTAAGATTTGATATTTGAAATTAAATTGAAACATAATAGCATGTAAAATACCGCAAAAAATACTCTGATGTAAGTCTAACAAAATATGTGTAAGATCTACAGGCAGAAAATTATAAACTCTGATGAAGGAACTCAATGTAGATCTAAATAATGAAGAGATACTCAGTGTTCATGGATTGTAAGACTAAATATTGTTAAAATATTACATTTTGCTAACTTGATCTAGCAAATCAGTATAATAAAAATCTCAGGGATATATTTTATAGATATTGACAGACAATTCTAAAGTACATATATGTAAAGGCAAAAGATTTAAAACACGCAACAGAAACCAAGACAAAACAGAACACAATGTTAGAAGACATAACACTACCCTATGTTAAGAATATTGTAAGGCGAAAGTTTTGAAGACAGTGTCTGTGTGTGTGTGTGTGTGTGTGTGTGTGTGTATACCATGCATACATAGATACTACATAAACTATGTGAGTTATACTATATGTAAGCCTAATAAGTTAAAATTTAATATATTTGATATTTATTTTGGCTGCTTGCAATGGACTAAATGTTTTTGCTTTGCCAATGTTCATGTTTGTCAATCTAAATATCAAACAGAGAGAGGATCTCTACAAGAAAAGGATACTTATTTTGTAATGGGGCGTCACAATGGGAATATATGTGCCATAGTAAAGTATGTGCAGATTTAGGGAGGTAAAGGAAGATTAGGGGTGTTAAAGGAAAAATAAGAGGATTGTGTGTTTTGAAATGATTATCTTTGGCTGCAAGGATCAATAACATGAATGATGCCATTTCATGATTAGACAGACAGTTGCTGAGCCAATGTCTTCACAAAAGTAATTTTTTATGTAAAGTCGCAATGACAGTTGTGCTGGCTTGTGGTATTTGCAGTCCTTTGTGGTAATTTTGTTATCAGGCATATAAGCATAAGAACCCTCTCTTCATAGCTTTCCCTGGCTCCATTTTTCAGGGTTTTCTTTCCTTTTGTTTTGTTCTTAACATGAGTGACTTCATTTTGTTTATGACAACTTTCACATGTTGGAACCCTAATCTAAATGTGATGGGATTTGGAGATGGAGCTTTTGGAAGGAATTAGGTCGTGAGTATGGAAAAGACCCTATAAAAAGAGGCCAGGAACCTAGCTTGCTCTCTTTACTCCAAGAGAGAACACAGCAGAAAGACAATTGTCAGTAAACTAGGAAAAGGATTCCCCCCAAGAATCCTGCCCTGCTAGCACCTTTATCTTGGACTGCCAACCTCTAGAAATGAGAAAAACAAATTGTTTAAGCTACTCCATTTGTGGTATTTTGTTATAATAGCACCAACATATATTATAAGATGCTGCTTGAACTCAAATAATTGTGAGGAATTGTTGGTAATAATATCATTTTACTTCGTTGCTGGTTTTTCTATGGAGCAATGTCATCTATTTTAAACACTATAGACATGTATATTTGTGTTTGTTGTCTATTGCTGCCTAACAGATTACTCAAAAGCATAATAGTTTAAGCAGCATTTATTTTTCACAGATTATGTGGCTCATAAATCCAGGCTCAGCTTTTCTTGTTCCTCTTTCTCAGGTAGCCCCCAAAGCTACAATCAATTTGTCCAGTAGGGCTGGAGTCATCTTAAGGCTCAACAGGAGAATGATCTGATTTCAAAGCTCACTCATTCATGTCGTTGTAGGTAAGAATCAGTTATTTGTGGGCTGTTAAAGGACCTAAGTTCCTCAGTGGTCATTACCTGGGGGACACCCTCAGTCCTTTGCCAAGTGGGCTACTTCCATGTGGACAATCTGAGAAAATCCAGTGTGAACTCAGACAAGACAGAAGTCAGTCTTTAATAACCTAATCTTGGAAGTGACATTCCATCTCTTTTGCCATTATTCTATTTGTTAGAAGCAAGTCAGTAGATGCAGTCCACACTCATAGAGAGTAGATTGCAAAGGGTTTGAATACCAGCAGGTGGGGCCCACCAGGAGTAATTTTATAAGGTTATCATCACAGGGTTTTTATTCTATTAGCCTATAAATTCCTACTATATAAAATACATTACTTTTAGAAACATGAGTTAGAATCAGTGTTCTGATGTCCCTCTCATATGAAAAATCAACCTGCATAGTTGGCTGTCAAAATTTTTTGAATAAAAATGAAACTCTAGGCAATCATTTATCTTTACATCAGCCATTAAAGACAGCTGCCATCTGTCATAAATTAAAATGAAAAAGGCATAGTACATCCACAAATAGAAGTATTTGTAAACTTTTCCTTTTAAAATGGAGATGTACACTTAAACATTTAAGAAGGAAAATGTAGTTTTGAAAGGAACTGATTCAGTAAGGTAGGCAATATATCTTTTTCATTAAGCTTTCATTAATTTCCAATATGATGTAACAGTATAGTCAAATTGAAGGATCCTAAGTAGAAACCACAGTCCCTAGAGGTCTCTACTAATTGTGATCCTAAGGCAAATCATTAAAGCAAACTTTCTTTAATTAGATATATTTCCCAAGTTGGATGCAGAATACTCAAGAACTCCCGTGACTGTGGTAAGGATCTTAGCATTGATTGCTTTCTCTTCCACACTCAGTCAATGAAGTAAGGCTCTAATGGAATCAGATGCATTTATTTCTCAGTATTTTTGAAGGTTTTGATGAGCTGAAGTTATAGTTATCTCGAACTTTCGGTCAAGAATTTTAACTTTCAAAAGACACTCTCTTCATTGATTAGTATAACCCTAATTGGCTTCCTATACTCAAATATGAGACTCTAATCATTCAAGTGAAATGTGGAATTGAGCATTATATATATATGTATGTATTGATATATATATGTAAGTATTGATATATATACACACACATATATGTATATATGTATGGAACATTATATATGTATATATAATATATATTTTATATGTATAATATATGTGTATGTATAATATATGTATATTACCGTAAGGTAGAGGGAGATAAATGTATATGCACATATTTTTAAATGGTGATACTTCTATTAACATATACTATTTCCTGCAACTTCCAAATCTGAATGATAAAATAATTCAAAATTGAAGAACATGTTACAAAAATGCCTTATGATTATATTTCATATCTTGGGTGCTGAACCAGAGCCAGATTTGAAGTTCTTCGCAGCCAATTCCAGAAGAGGCAGAAAAGTCCCCGGTACCAGAAGAGGCAGAAAAGTAATTCTTCTGTGATGGCTGAATAAATCAGACATGCAACAGACCTAACGGAATGCAATGCAATGCCCTATTATACACTTGTGGAGATGTAATATCTTTAAAATAATTGTTTTCCCTGTAAAAACACTAGGTAATTCTCAACGTTTAATTCAATCATTTATTTTTCCTCTCAGCCTTCTTAGTTATCTTCATATGTAACCTATACAACTGCATTGGTTGTGTTCTTACACTTGTTTATTATTGATTTGGATTGCTTCTACCCCACTTTCTAATGTTTACTTCCAAGTGGAAGAGGATCTACTAGTATTTTACTTATTTACTCTCTGTATTCCTTAAGCTTACTTGAGGAAGAGTAATTTAATCAGACTAATAATTTTGTAAGAAGAAATCTTGTGCAATCATCCTAGACTTCACTGCTTCTTGGGAATAAATCTGCCATGAAGATGTCATGTTTTGCCACGGTCCTCCACACTATATGTTTTACAGGAGGCCTGCATAGATTCAGCACTATTATAGGTTTTAAGTCTACTTAATTATCGGGTTCAGTATTAAGAAAGCTAATTTCCCGCAGATTCAGTACATTGTTTAACATCTGCTTATCAGTGATAAAGATGGTTGTTATCTTTATCTCTATTTCATGCATTTGTTTTACATCTGATTAGAAACTCAGGTGGAGAAAAGAGTGGTGTTACATATTATACCACTTAAATCCCAGTAATTCTTATAAATGATTAATTTTATTATATTTTCTAAGTTGTTATGGTCATTGCACTGTAAACCATTAAGTTACTATCTTCCATAACCAAAAATGATAGAATTTTTACTGTTTCTTAGCTGATACCATTTGCTTTGCTATAAAAATACCATCTGAAAATGAGACTATATTGGTTAATTTATTTCCATTATTTATATCTGGATTATCTGCTTTATCACATTTGCATCAACATCCAATAATAAAAGATAACAATGGCATTCTTCTGTTAAATGAAAATGACTCCTGGATTTGATACTCAATATGATATGAATTTTTGATGAGAGACAAATTTATTTATAAGTATTAGGAATGTATTCTTCCATTCATTGTTCACCAAGACATTGCTAAATTAATTTAGTTTCTGGTTTGTTGTTCATTTAACGTGAAACAAGTTAATTCCTTAATTCCTTTAAAAGAATTATTATTACAGGCGGTCTTCAATCTATTAATGACATGTATTTTTTCTCTTTTGTAACTTTATTTTTAAAATCATTTCTAAAGCATGGCACATGGATAGCATGTTTTGTGAGATCTAGAATATGTGGAAATAATTTTCATGCTAAAATATGTGGAAATAATTTTCATGCTACTTTAATAGATAGAAAATTCAAAATAATGTTTGAAGACTCAGCCACACTGTATTTGTGGTGGTAATGATGGCAGCAGCGACCATTCTGGAGTGGCTGCTGTGAAGATGCCACCTACAGCAGGGGAGACAAGGCCAGGGCTGTGCACTCAGGGAGCTGGTGGGGGCTAGGAACAGGCAGGAGCCTCACCCACTTATGAGTCAGTGGGGCAAGAGACTTGTCCTTCTGGGCACAACTACAGCAACCTAGCCGTGGCTCCAGACTTGGGCATCCCTGTGCTTTTTAGAGCCCAGGAAGCCCTCCCTCTCCATGCAGGCTGAGAAGTGCTTGCTCCCACTCCCTAGCTTCTCCCAACCCTGGAGCCAGCTCCGATTGTGGAGCAAAGTTGTAGCCAAGCCTGGGCGCTGTTGCAACCTGGCAGGTTGTGCGTGTGTACCCAGGGCAGTGCTGACACACAAGCCCCCTGCTGCCTGAGGCCCCTCCAGACTTTGGGTGCCAACGAGCACAAAAGGGAGGCTGGTGAGGGGTGCTGAGGGCAGCTCAACCTGGACCTATAGGAACCTCTCAGCAGGAACAGCCTGGTCACCGTGGAAGGCATGTTGATGGTGTGAGGCAGACAGGTTCCTGGGCAGAAAGGGGCAGGTCCCCAGTGAAAACCCATCTTCAAGCCAAGGACAGCCTGAAGCCTGGGGGGCAGGCTTCCAGTTCTGGGTGGAATCCACAGCCTGGAGTGAGAACTTATAGTGCTTTTTCCAGGTTGGCCCATGGCTGCCCATGGACCAATCAGTAGGCATTTCTTCCCTTCAGAGCCCGTAAAAACCCTGGACTCAGCCAGAATCACCCAGACTTTGATACTACCAGCTGCAGGAAGGAGTTACTCACTTGAGATCTCCTCAACTTTTCAGGACGACTTGCCTGTGGAAAGGAACTGCCCATGGATCTCCTCTCTGCTGAGAGCTGGACACTAGTTGGGACAACCTGTGGTCTGCAGATAGTATCTACCCACTTCAGGTGTCCTAAGAGCTGTTTTGTTGCTCAGTTAAGCTCCTTTCTGCCTTTTTCACCCTCCAGTTCTCCGCATACCTCATTCTTCCTGGACATGGAACAAGAACTTGGGACGCGCTGAATGGCAGGAATGAAAGCACTGTAACACAAACAGGGTTGAACACCTCCCGCCCCCCACCTTCACTTGCCATGTTGTAGGTGACAAGAAGGAGAGAAGTGAGAAGGAAAGAAGAGCTGTGGCCCTTCAGGGAGGTTAAATGTAAAAGCTCCCCAAGCCAGAGCTGTGATACTCTCTTTGGGGCTCTATGGTGTGTGGCATCTGCAAGGTTCCTTGTGCCACCATGTTCTCCAGTACCCACAGTGGAAGCAGCTTGCCATATGCCTGCTCTAGCAGCAGCCTTGCAGGAACAGACACCTGAAGGTGTCTGCCTCACCACAGCCAGCACACCTGGCTGTGTGCAGTGTCTGGACCCCGTGCTCACTCACACAACCCTTGCCACTCTACACTTGGCTTGCCCTTGGCAGGTGTGGGATACAGGCCAGTAGCATGAGCCGAGTGTTCCTGCTGGGCTGAGTGAGTGGAATGAGCCCAGCGGGCCCAAGCAAAACCTGGGCAAAGGCAACACTGGCCACAGAGATTTCCAACCAGAAACATAACACCCTAAGGATTCTGTGATAGTAATGTATTAGAATGTTTATTAAACCCTATTAGCATGACTTACAAAGAAGCTGAATGCCCATCAAAAGAAGAATTGTTAAATAAAATTTGCTATATCTATTATTAAAAATTATATAGCCATTGAAATCAAATAGGTAGATATATGCACACTAGGAAAGGGGTAAGTTATTATTAACTGAACAAAATGTAAATTTAAAAAGCATGTATCAATTCATATCTATATGATAAAAATTGATAAGAATGTTTATTTCAAATACAAGATTATACATATGTATTATTAATCTTACTCAAATATTATAAATTTTAGAGTGAGTCTTCATGGGAATAGTAGCATAACTTTTGAAGAATCTGTATTAAGGACTACCATTAATGGGTATTTTTAAACAGAATTCTAGTAACTCTTTTATTTGAAATCACATATTCCTGTAAAATGTGAAACAACATACGTAACACAAAATGTTCAGTTGTGGTTACTTCTAGGAGTTACACCGAATGGCTCCAAGAAGACATTCTACTACTACCAACCATTAAAAATAAAGTATTATGAAGTTTATAATTACTTTTTGTGTGTTTTAGTATTTTTCAAAGGTAGTATACACATACAATTTTTGTTGTTTTACAACTTAAAAATAGAAAACCCACTAAACTGGATTATCACCTATTTTTGCAGCAGTGTCAATATAGGATTGTTAGAAATTACAATTAATTTTCACAGTAAGCATTTGAATTTCTAATTTCAGAGAATTGAGAGAAAAAAGTATGGTGGAGCAGAAATTCAAAACCTCGGCCCAAGTTCCAAAGTCAATGCTTAAATAAATAAATATTTAAAAAACCAGAAAACAATGACACACTTTTTCTCATGTATTGCATTGATTCTGTTTCCCTCAGGAGAGAAACAGCTTCATTTCATATCGGCTGTCTTGCTTTGTGATTCTCTGAACGGATATACAAATTTGAAACACTTACTATGACTTGCTTTCCATAATTGCTTACAGCGCTTTTTAATGCATAATAAAAACACTTGTTTGATATTAGTGGATCACTGCCATCATCTGCTTCTGCTCTGGTATAGATTTTCTTTCCTTCCCATGTGTATATGTTAGAAACGCGTGTAAGTTAATAGCCTAGGAGAAGGGATGCTTAGCAGCCCCTAGACGGTGATAGGACAGTTGTTAGATTTTCTGGCTTGTGCACACCAAGGTTCTTTGAGTACAGAGTCACAATGAAAGAAAAGTTCAAAGTGTCATCCCTGCCATTGCTAAGTAATTCCAATGTTATTGAACGAAGTAGAATATGAATAAAACTCTGGATAATTGTATCTTTCTACTACATCTCCACTTACAGAATTAAAAATAATTCCTTGAGTCAAAAAGTGTCATATGACTCCAAATCTTCACTCTTTTTTAAATGTTTTATTTTGAAATAATTATTGATTCATAGAAAGTACCAAACACAGTGCAGAGGTCCTATGTATTCTTCACTCGGTTTCCTCTGTGGTTATATTGTATATTATTACAGCACAGTATCAAAGCCAGATAACTGACATTGGTATAACGTGTGTATATAGTTCCCTGTCAATGTGTGTAGATTTGTGTAATCACCACTACAATCAAGATACTGAAAAATTATATCACAGAAAGGCCTCCTTTATGCTATTCATTTAAAGGCACACTTTCTCCATTATACTAAATCCCTGGCAATCACTAATTTTTTCTCTATCTCTACAATTTGAACATTTTTACAGTTTTATATATATAGATGGAATAATAAAATATGTAATCTTTTGAGCCTTTTTTCACACAGTGTAATGTCCTTAAGATTCATCCCAGTTCTTTCATAGATTCATTCTTTTTTTATTGCAGAATAGTATTTAATGGTATGGATGTACAATATTTTAACCTTTCCCCCACTGAAGGACATTTACATTGTTCCTAGTTTTGAGCTATTACAAATAAAACTGTTTGTTAGTTGTGGTGTCTCATGTCTGTAATCCCAGTACCTTGGGAGGCTGAGGCAGGAGGATTGCTTAAGTTAAAGACCTGCCTAGGCAATGTAGTGAGAAACCATCTCTACAAAATATAAAATATTAACTAGGCATGGTGGCGCACACCTGAAGTCCTAAGTACTCAAAAAGCTAAGGTGGGAGTATCACCTGTGCCCAGGAGGTTAAGACTACAGTGAGCCAAGATTGTACCACGGCACTCCAGCCTGGGCAAGAGTAAGCAGAGAGAAACCCTATCTCAAACAAACAAAAAAACAAATGAAACTGCTGTAAGCATTTATCCATGGGATTCTATGTGAACATATATTTTCACATATTTGAGATAAATATCTGGAATTGGAATTGTTAGATGACACTGTAATCGCAAATTTAGTGTTCTTAGAGATTGTCATTTTTTCCCCCCAGATTGACTGTAACACTACCTTCCCACTAAATATGTATGAGAGACCTAGTCTCTCCCGATGTTCTCCAGTGTGAGGGATTTTTACTATGCTTTATTTTAGATGCTCTAATAAGCATGTAGTGATAATTTGTCTTACTTTGCACTTCTCTAATAACAGGTGTCAAACATATTTTCATGTGCTTATTTGACAAACACATACCCTTTTCACTGAAGCATCTCTTCATGTCTTTGGCCCATTTCCAGCCAGATTGTTTCATTTGCTTTACTGTTGAATGTTGAGAGTTCTCTACATCTTCTAGATACTGGTCCTCTGCTGGATTAAGTTGTTTGCAAATATTTTCTCCTAGTCTGTAACTTATCCTTTCATCATCTTAACAGGGTCATTCATAGTGCATCTTTAATTTTCATGAAATCCAATTTTTCAGTTTTTCCTCTGATGGATGGTGGATTTGGTTTTATGCCTAACAGCTCTTCAACAAACCCTAGGTCCCAATGATATTTTGTTCTCTGTTATCTTTAAAAGACCTCATAGTTTACATTTTACATTAAAATATATGATCTATTTGAGTTAAATTTTATGTAAAGTGTGAGGTTTAGAGCAAGGTTCATTTTCGTTCTTATGGATATACAATTGCTCCAACACCATTTGTTAACAAAACTATTCTTCCAAAATTGAACTTTTTCACACTTTTGCAAATGGCAGTTGTCCAGACTTGTGTGGGGCTATTTGTAGGCATTCTATTGCTCTATTTACCTATGTGACTATTTTTCCACCAATACTTCAGTCATGATTACTTCCTCTATATCATAAACCTTGAAATCAGGTAAATAGAGTTCTCCTAATTTCTTCTTCTTTTCTTACAATTACTTTAGCTATTCCAGTTCATTTACCTTTCCATATAAATTTCAGAGTAACTCATCTATAACTATAAAAAATTCATGCCAGTATTTTTATAGGAATTACTTGGACTTGTATATCAAGTTGAAGAGAATTGACATCTTTACTGGTGGAGTCTTCTAACCTATGAGCAGGGTATGTCTATTTATTTAGATATTCTCTGACTTATTTCATCAATATTTTGTAGCCTTCAGAATACAAGTCCTATATGTATTTTGTTAAATATATACCTTTTTTCTTTTTTAACACTGTAGATAGTACTGTATTATTTTAAATTTCAATTTCTACATGCTTGTTGATAGTGTATAGAAGTACAATTGATTCTTAATTTTGATTTTGTATACTGAGATCTTCATAAAATCACTTATTAATTCTAGGTGTCTTTTTTAGATTTCTTGGACTTTTTTACATGGAACTTTAAATCATCTGGAAATAAGGACACTTTTATTTCTTCCTTCTCCATGTATGTACTGTTAATTTTCCTTCTTTATTGAACTACCTAGAAATTCCAGTACTGCTTTTTGAATAACAGAAGTTAGAGTAGAAAGCCTTGCCTTTTGGACAGTCTTAGGGAGAAAGCATTAGTTCTTTTGCTATTAAGTATTAAATTACTTGAGATTTTGTATGGGTGCTCCTTACTAAGTTTAGAAAATTATCTTCCATTCCTGGATTTGTGAAATTTTTAACACAAATAGGTATTGAATTTTGCCTTATGTGTTTTCTGCATTAAGTGATATATCACATGATTGTTCTTGCTTGGCTAATTGATATTGTAGATTTTTTTTTATTTTTAAATATCGAGCTAGTCTTGCATGTCTGGAACAAAAACATATAGCTCAATTGTATTTGATTATGTTTTGTCAAAATTTTTTGTATTGCTATTCATAAGAGATGTTGGTATTGGAGTTTTTAATACTACTTTTACCCGGTTTTGATATTGGGATGATACCAGTTTCATAAAATGAGTTTGATAAACTCTTTCTTCTTACATGTTTTGGAAGAGATGATAGAGTATTGGTATTAATTCTTCTTTTAGTGATTGGTATAATTCTTCAGTAAAATCACTTGGGCCTGATAATTATGTGAAGTTTGAAATTATGAATTAAAGTTATTTTAATAGTTATAGAACCATTTAAATGACTTGTTTTATATTGGGTGAGTTGTCTTTTTCTACTTTTTTCAATTTTGTCCATTTCACCTCAGTTGTAAAATTTATGGTTTTAGAGTTTTTCTTAATAATCCCTTACTATTTCATTTGATACCTTCGTGTTCTGCAGTTATATCCACTGTTTTCTTTTTAATATTAGTGACTTCTGCCTTCTCTTTTTCTTTCTCTCTCTTACTATAGATTTGACAATTACATCAACCATTTCAAATAACCAAGGTTTTGTTTGTTTGATTGCTTATTAATTTTCTCTATTTTTCTTTGTTTAAACTTCGTGAGTATCAGTGTTTATTGTTTCATTCCTGCTCCCTTCTTTGGGTTGATTTTTGCTCTGTTTTCTCTAATTTCTTGAGGTAGAAACTGAGAATATTGTTTTTAAGGCTTCTTCTCTTTTCTAAAGTAAGCATTTAATGGTATAAATTCTATTGCAGCACTTCTTTAGCTGTGCCCAAGAAATCTTGATACGTTATATTTTCATTTGTATTCAATTCGATGTATGTTTTATTTGCCTTGAGACTTCCACTTTGCCTATGAATTATTTCAGGTGCCTTTCCAGGTATTTGGAGGCTTTTGGTAATTTTTCTGTTATTGATTTATAATTTGGTTGAATTGTGATCAGATAACAATTTAATAGGATTTCAATTCTTTTAAATTTGTTGGAGATGTCTCAAGGTCAGAATATGACCTATATTGGTATATATTTTTTCTTTGTTCCCTTTGTTTTCATTTCACTGCTTTTTTTAACCTTTCTATGAGTTAATCAAACATGCCTCAGAATTTTGTTTTAAATTACCAAAGTATTTTAATGTATCTTTTTATAAAACTTTAATGGTGATTGCTGTAGGTATTATATTATCTATGCATGACTTATCACAGTCTTCTGTTTTCACCATATTTCCAGTTCACATGATATACAGTAACCTTATCTCCCATTACATGTCCTTAACCTCTGCCACTTATAATAGAATTGTGTAAAAATGTCCCCTATGTACATTTAGAACCATATTAGACATATTTTATGGTTTTTGCTTCATCTGCTAAATATAATTTAGAAAACTCAAGAGAAAGAAAACTTACTGTATTTACTCATATTTTTACTTCAGATTCATTTGACACTTTTTATGATTTTTGCTTCATCTGCCAAATATAATTTAGGAAACTCAAGAAAAGAAGAAAAGCTTACTGTGTTTACTCATAGTTTTGCTTCCAATGTCATTCTCATTGTATGATTTCTATTGTTTTAGCATCAAGTTCACTGACTCACTTTTGTTTTCTGCATTCTGCTGAGCCCACTCAGTGAGTTTTTAAAAATTTAAGTTATTATATTTTTTTCAGTGTTATGCTTCTCATTTGATTCTTCTGTTTTTTTTCATTTATTTGAAGAATGTTCATAATTGTTCACAGAAACATTTTTATGATGACTGCTATTGAATCCTTTTGAGATAATTCTACTATTTTACCTAAGCTTCAGCTTCTATTAATTGTCATTTTTTTAGTAATTAGAAGTCTTCTTGTTTCTTAGAATAATGAAAGATTTTTTATTAAAACCTGAACATTTTGAGTAATATGATGCGAGACCCTGGATCCTACTTAAATCTTGAACTTTAGCAGTCTTTCTTTGTCTGGTCCAGCTAGGGAAGGGTAATACGACCTCCTTACAGACAGGTGAGGAAATTAGTCTAGGTTTTCCATTTGGCTTCTGTTGACAGTTGCCTCTAGGAAAAATGGCACCTTGCTATTATTGTTGGTTTTGAGATCAGAGCTCATGCTTTTCACTTGGCCTTCACTAATGCCGCTTTGGTTGATGAACAAGGACTGCCTCATTATTACTCTTCATGTGACCTCCGCTGATACTACAGGAGTGAAGGTTACTGTCATTGCTGCTAAATGAGGTTGAAATATTGACTCTCCACAGGTCCTACCATGACACCTCCCAGTGAGAAGGGTGAGGGCTGGCTCACTACCTCCAGGGTTGGGGCAGAAGTCCAGGGTGCCCACCTTGTCTACTCGTACACTGTGAAGGGACAGTCCTTGTTACCACCCAGTGGTGATGAGTGTTCTTGATCTCCATTCTTCCTCCTCTGATAGCACTCTGTAATTAGTGTGGTTCACCTCATTACAACGTGGTGACAGTGGAAATCTAGGCTCCCTGCTTGACCTTTTTAGGTGAGGGTGGTGCCACAGTTATTTTACAGTGTTTATCTGGAGCACAGCAATTATTGTTGAAAAGATCTGCACTTGTCAGGCTGCCTTTTTTGTTTGTTTGTTTGTTTCTTCAACTAAAGAGAGCAGGCTTTTGGGGGAGTTTTTGTTTTTGTTTTTGTTTTTGTTTTTTTGTCTGCAACTTTGGCTTTTCTAGGTCATTGGTTTCTCCAATAACTTCTGCAGAGTATGTGAAAAGAAAGTAAATCTCGGGACCCCAAAATCACTAAGTCAAAGGGGAAAAGTCAAGCTGAGAACTGCATCAGGCAAACCTGCCTCCCATTTTGTTCCTAAATAATATGGCTGCAAAGATAAAAAAGCTATATACCTCCCTTACAATTTGCCTACAAGGAAATTCCTTGTGGTCCTCAAGATCTTTACTCTGAAATGGTTATGTTGAATTTAACCTTGACAATGAAGATTGATAGCTTATCGTCACCAGTGTGGGACGAAGGACAGAACTCAAAGTCATCCCTCTGCTCACCTGAGACAAATGCATATCTGATTGCTTCCTCTGCCTTATTGCTTATGTAAAAATGCAAATTCACTAAGTCAGACTGAGTCATAAGTGACTATTCCTCTGCTCCCTCTCACATGTAAATTTTGTATTTAGTGAAAGGGCAATCAAGGACCCAAAAGAATGCAACATTTTGTCTCTTAACTACCTATGACCTGGAAGCCTTGGCTTTGAGTTGTCCCCACATTCTAAACCAAACCAGTGTATAGCTTACACATATTGATTGCTGTTTGAGGTCTCCTTAAAATGTATAAAACCTTAAGAACGAAGAGATATCCACTTATAGAAAGATAGAGTACATATGTTTTACTATTCCTTTCACTAGGTACAGCTAAAATGTAGACGTTAATATCTATATAAAACAAACGTAAGAAAACTCTAAAAGGTAACAAGAAGAAAACAGACCAACTAGGACTTCAAGACCCAAGGAGCAACATGGTAGTGGGCTTCTTAAATTATCATTTTGCCTCATGCATCTATGAACCCAAAAATATCTGAGACCGATCTCAATCAATTTAGAAGGTTTATTTTGCCAAGGTTAATGATGCATGTGTGGCACAGCCTCAGGAGGTCCTAAAGACATTCTCAGATGTATTCAATTGCAATTGTGTGTCAGTATGACACACAATGACCAAATATTGTTCCAGCATTACTTGTTGAAAGGCTATCCTTCTCCCAGTGAAATACCTTGACATCTTTGACAAAAATCAATTAGCCATATATGAGTAAGCCAAATTCTGGTCTATTAAGCCATTCATCCATCTTCATGAAAATACCATACTGTATTTATTACAATTGCTCATTAGGAAATCTGAAATTATAAAGTGTAAGTCCTTCAAATTAGGTTTTCCATATTTACTGTAATGTGTAGGTCATTTGCATTTCTAAATATGTCTAAAATTAACTTGTCAATTTTTGCCAAAAAAAAATTCTCTGTGATTTTGCAATTATGTAGCACTAAATCCACAGATAAATTTGAGAACTGTTATTTTAACAATATTGACTTTTCTAATCTATATACATGTTGTAACTTTGCCTTTATTTGGTTTTTTATTAATTTGCCTCAGCAATGCTTTGCAATTTGTAAGGTACGAGTCTTTCACAGTTTTTGTCAGATTTATTCATATTTTATAATTTTTGAGGCTATTGGAAAGGAATTGTTTCTTAATTTTATTTTCTACTTGTTCATTTCTAGAGATTATAGCTACAATTGTTTCTTAAATATTTACTTTGAGTACTGCAATCTTGCTAAAATTGTTTTAAGACTACTATCTTTTCATAAATTCACAAAATTTTCTACATACAAGATCATATTGCCCATAAATCTTCCTTTTTAATATGCATGGTTTTATTTAGTTTATTTATTTGTTTTAGAAACTCCAGCATTAGAAGTTTTCCATTTCTTCCTGAGGATAAATACCAATCTCTTCTGTTGCAAATTAAGATTAGTTAAATATGCTGAGAGTGAACACCATTAATAATGGCTTCAACTCTAACACTTGGAAAAAAATGTTGTTTTCTTCTAGTTAGGAAAGGAGGCATCCTAGTCCCACATACATTTGAATTTGTATCTCCAAACTTAGATTTCTGGAACTGGGACTGGTAAACCTATTGATGTGGACATACTACAATGGATCCATTTTTGTTGCACGAATATGATATTCATGTGTGTCTTTTGGATGCTGAATAGTTCTGCAAATAGCTCTCTGTTCTGTGGAGTTTTACAAATGCCATAAAGTATCACTGTGGTATTCCTGGTTTCCAAATGCATAAACAAACTTGTACCCAGATGCAGTCACATTAAATGCTCTTAACAAAGTTCTCTCTATTATAAGAAGATAGTGGCAAATGTATTTCTGAAGAGAATGGCTGGTTTTTAATCTGTAGTGGAAATAAATCTCTCAATAAAATTCAAGGATACATTATCATGATACTGTGTAGGGAGCAATGAACGTAGATGAGTTGGCAATCAAATTTCATGCTTCAGGGCTTGAACTGTTTTTATAGGGGTTATAATGGGATCTTTTGAAATAAGTGAAGGAATTTTTCTTGCCTTAAAAAGTCTAGAGTCATCTATGTAGATTGTGGTCCAATCTGGAGTTTCAAATGAACAGTGACATAGCTGTTCAAAAAGAGAATTTAACAAAGTTTAATCTGTCTCTTGGCTTCCCTCAAGTGATATAGAAAAGCATGATATGAAGCCTTTTGGACACAAAGGGAGTCCATGAAATTATTCAGCTGGCATTCTTTCTCATCTCAGAGGTAACTGACATCTTACTCTTTCCTGTACTTGTAACCAAAAGAAACATCTTTATTCACATTCACTAAGGCTCACTTCCTGCTCACTTGTGGCATACATCATAGCTGTGTACAGAATCCGTAGAAGGCAAGATGTTAAAAAAGGAGCCAATGAAGAAATCGTTTGTTCCAAGAATTAGTGTTGTCTCTGTCTCATGAATTTTCTTTCTCTTAAGAGAAATATGTGTTTTATTTTGTTTTAATGGTCCCTTGGTTTAATTGATTCTTGTGTGGATATTAATGAAGGTTTTTTTAAATGTTGTTTTTAATTGTTTCTATATCTCTGTAATAATTTATTGCAATTTCATGCTCAATTTTATTCTCAAGAAATCACCTTAAAAGATTACCTTGAACCTTGCACCATTTTGACATTTAAACATCCATAGTGGCATCTTCAGTCAACATTATCAATAAACAAAGATTTTATTCTTGAGAGAATAGGACTACTAAAGGAAAAGATTTCTCAGAAGGTACATAAAAATTAGTATATATGCATAGGAGGAATTTTATGAAATTTTATGTTTTAAATTAACATTAACTTCCATCTTCACATAATTTTAATATTTACTGTTGACATGCCCAGATGATAATATAAAAAATTCCTATCCTCCTACACTATTATCTGGAACAGTTACTAAAGTATTTTACTTTTGCTGTTGATTTCTTTTTCTTCTTTCTTCTCCTCTTCTTACTTTCTCATGTTATTTAAGAATACTAATACTAGAATATTAATAAAATAAATATTTCCAAGCAAATGACTTTTAAATGCATTTCCTTAAGGCATAATTATTGTTAATCTGTTTTTTTTTTTTCTTTTCTTTCTTTCTTTTTTTTTTTTTTTGAGATGGAGTCTCACTCTGTAGCCCAGGCTGGAGTGCAGTGGCACGATTCTGGCACACTGCAACCCTCCACCTCCCGGGTTCAAGTGATTCTCTTGCCTCAGCTTCTAGAGTAGCTGGGATTACATGGGCCCACCACCATGACTGGCTAATTTTTGTATTTTTTGTAGAGACAGGGTTTCACCATGTTGGCTAGGCTGATCTCGAACTCCTGACCTCAAGTGATCTGTCCACCTCAGTCTCCCAAAGTGCTGGGATTATAGACATGAGCCACTGCGCCCGGTCTGTTTACCTGTTTTTAATTAAATGTGATATTCTCTGCACTGGCACTAAAAATTATTCACAAAGACCACAAAAATAAAAGTGTCCTATATGCTTCTTTGTAGAGACATATATTTTGCTAAATATTTGGTTTTACTGAGACTTCTGTATTTTTAGATTTAAAAAATGCATTAATATGAATTTTCACTTTAAAATAAATGCAATTTGGTTGTTTTATTTCATATTTTATACAGTGAGTATACAGCTACGTTAAACCATTGGGAGTGGACAATGTTCTCTTATTTTGATATATAAAAACAGATTTCATATGCTTCAGAGTAATATATATATATATATATTATGACTAATGCACAGTAAAACACTTTATTAAGCTTATAATAAAAGATCTTGCTACTTCAGCTCAACACACGCACTCTCTTGTTAACAGATCCTTAATCCTGTATCTTCAGTGCTTATATAATCAAATAGTTAATTCTATCTGAGGGGGAAAATAATTTAAAATACTGAGCATGTGTTGTTTGGCTTCTTGAGAGGATTAACCGTCTCCAAATTGTCTGGATTGCACTGGACTTCAATGAAACATAGAAGACCAAAATAATTTTTTTAAATATTCAAATATAATTCAAATTAATTCAAAATGTTTCTTCTGTCATCTCCTCATTGAGTCACATGTGGAACTAATTTTCATAGAAACAAAGTTTTACTTGTGCCTTCCCCAGTAATCAGTGATAAATTGTGCATGGCATCAACTGAGCATTAAAATAATTATTTCTCTGTACACATGCTACTGCTTTATCGATACTCATTATTTTGTTTGGTTCCAACAAAGAATGAAGCTGTGCTGTTACCTTATTAAAATAATAAAAACTGTTACACTGATAACCAATGACAACATAAAATGCAGTAGCATGAAATGGACAGTAATACCCTCATACTGACTTTTCTGATAAGGCCTCCTAACCTCACAGCTCTGATTCATTAATGCTCCGAGAACAACTAAAATGCCACTCAGTCTTTCATTTATTTACTTCTAATAAATTAGTGCTAATTTCATTAGAATATTTGACCTGTTTTGAGTATTCTTCAAAAAAAAAAGTGACAAATAGTTTGATTAGTAAAAACCATAAGAAAACATCCAAAATGATTTAGCATGAAAATATTTGTAGTTGGGAAGGTGCAGATCTGAAGAAATGAGAACAATGATCCAAATAATTCCAAAGACTGGTGTGTACTTTGTGTCGCAATCGAAAGGGATAGGGAAAATGTGAGGGGCAGGGGATTGTGAGGGTTCTTCCATGTTTGGTAAATATCAGATGTCAAATATCAGATGCATCAGCAATAACAAAACACAGAGAGAATGTTAAAATCACTAAATACGCGAAATGTATATTTCAAATAAAAGATTTGTCATTTAACACTCACCCAGAAAAACTTTTTTGTTGTTGTTTAAAAGTTTTTGACTGGGCATGGTGGCTCACGCTGGTAATCCCAGCACTGTTGAAGGCCAAAGTTTGGTGGATAGCTTGAGTACAGGAGTTAGAAATCAGCCTGGGCAACATGGTGAAACCACCTCTTTACAAAAAATACAAAAAAAAAAAAAAAAAAAAAAAAATTAACCGGGACTTTGTGGCCTGTGCCTGTAGTTTCAGCCACTCGGGAGGCTGAAGTGGGACGATTGCCTAAACCTGGAGAGGTCGAGGCTGCAGTGAGCTGAGATCCCGTCACTGTATTCCAGCCTGGGTGAGAGTGGGACCCTGTCTCCAAAACAAACCAGCAGTTTGTTAGCTTGTTTTTGTTTTGCTTGTTTTTTAAAAGTTAGTTTAATTTATAAGAGCATTTTGGTTAAGTAGTCTATACACCATAAAATTCACCCATTTTAAATTTTAAAAATACAACTTAACAGTTTTAAGGTATTTTTAGTAAATTTACTGCATTGAGCAACCATCACCTCACAACCTTTGTATTACTTGAATTCACCTCTCAGTTTCATCTCCACACTCAGATGAACATTAGTCTATTCTCTCAATACAGATTTGGCTTTTGTAGACATTTAATATAAATGGAATCATACAATATGTGGTTTTTTGCATTTGTCTTCCTTAGCATATGAGGTTCATCCATATTGCAACATGTATCAAAAGTATCCTGTTACTGAATATATTTGATTGTGTGGATATAACATTTCTTGGGTATCTACTAACCAATGCATTAACATTCAGATAATTTCCACTTTTTGACGATTATGAATAATGCTGCTATAAATATTTGTGTATAAATCTTTGGGTGGATTGGTCTATGCTATAATGGTATATAAAATACAGTGAATTTTTTATATTTTGTATCTTACAAAATTGCTAAACTTGTTGTAGTAATATTTGGTGAATTACTTGAAAATTTGTTATAGAATATCTTGTTCTTCCTAATAAGAGATGGTTTTATTTCTTCCTTTATTATTTGATGGCTCTAATTTATTTTTCTTAACTTATTACACTAGCTAGGACTTTAGGACAAAACTGCATAGGCATGATGAGAAAAGATATCCTTGCCTTGTTCCTGATCTTATTGGTAAAGCTTTTAGTCTCTCATCAGTAAGTATGATGACAGCTAATGGTTCTCAAACATAACCTTTATCAAAGAATGCCACTTCTATTTCTAATGGGTAAGAAATTATTTTTATCGCAGATAAACATTGAATCTTTAATTACTTTTTCTGCTTATATTGAGATGCCTATATTGTTTTTCTTTACTATGTTTGTCAATACATAGTTAATTACACAGATTGATTTTTTAAAGTTAAAACAGCCTGGAATTTCTGGAATAAATTCCATTTGATCATAATGTATTAACATATTTTTATGTTGCTATATATATTCTCTTTGTTGATATTTTCTTGAGGATTTTTGACTTTATGCTTATGGAAAATATAAGAATATAGTTTTCTTTACCTGTGATGTGTCTCTCTGAATGGTGTCACTACAATACAAGCTTCATTGAATGAGCTGGGAAAGCTTCATCACTCTGTTTTCTGGAAGAGTTTATGGGATTTGGTTTATCTCTTCTTTAAATGTTTGATAAAATTTACTAGTGAATGTATGTGGGTCTGGGATGGATTTTTAATTATTAAAGTTACTTTTATATTGACAAAATTTAGGTGTTTCTTCTTGAGTTGATTTTGGTAATTTTGTCTTTCTGAAGACTTTTTCCTATTATTTTAAGTTGTGTCATTTGTTTATATAATAGTCCCTTTTATTATTTTCATTTCTGTAAGATCTGTAATGAAATCTTCTCTTTTGCAGTTTGGTTAATTTGTATCTTCTCTTTTTTTTTTTTTTCCTTCATCTTTTTAACTAATGATTTAACCATTTTTTATTTTAAAAACCCTTAATTTTAATTTTATTGATTTTCTCTATTGTTTTCTGTTTTGTATATATTTGATTTGTACTCTGATATTACTTCTTCCTTCTTGCTTTAGGTTTTGTTTTCTCCTAATTTGGAAGCCTCGGTTATTGATTTGAGATCTTTTGTTTTGTTTTGTTTTCTAATGAGGCATGTTATGATTTGAATGTTTGTGCTGCTTCAAAATTCATATTAAAACTTAATCATCACAGCAATGGTATTAGAAGCAGACCTTTTTGGAAAAATTATTAGGAAATTATTAATGACATTGTAAAAAAGCCTTTAGAGAGCTATCTTCTTTCCCTCTGTCCTTCTGTCCCTTCCATTGCTTCTGAAAATGTTTGTACCTTTTGCTCTCTTTTGTCCATCTGCCCTGTGAGAACACAATATTTACCTCTTCTACCATGTGAGGACACAGCAACAAGGCACCATTTTGAAAGCAGAAAACATCTCTCACCAACACCTAATCTGTCAGCACCATGATTTTGGACTTCCCAGTCCACGGAGCTGTGAGAAAATCAACTATTCTTTATAAATTACCCACTATGAGATATTTAGTTATAGCAGCACAAAAGGACTAAGATAAGGTGTTTAAAGCCAAACTTCCCTGCTGAGCACTGATTTAACTACAGTCCTTGCATTTTGATATATTTATTTTCACTAAGATAAAAATATTTTCTAACCTCTCTTATGAATTATCTGGGTTTATGGCTCATTTAGGAGTATTTTATTTAATCTGTGAATATTTGAAGATGATGTAAGTTTTTTGTTTGTTTGTTTGTTTTTTGCCATTGATCTCTAATTTGATTTGGTTGTAGTAAAAACAATTTTTAAATGACTTTCAATCCATTTACATGCATTGAAACTTGTCTTAAAACCCTAAAAGTGGACTATTCTCAAAAAATATTTTCTGAACACTTTAACAGAATGTTCATTCTGCTGTTGTTGGGTGCAATGACATTAGGTCAAGTTGGTTGATAGTGTTGCAAAAGTGTCTGTTTCCTTTCTCAATTCTATTTGTTTTCTGTATTACTGAGAGTGAGTTATTGAAGTATCCAAATATTATTGTTCAATTTGCTATTTCTTCTTTAAATTCTGCCAGATTTGCCTCATATTATTTTCAGGTCATTTGTTGAGTGTGTATATAAATATGTGTGGGTGTATGTTTATAAAAAGTATAAATTCCTAATGAATTTATCCCATTATCTTTATAAAATGCCTCTATTTGCTTCTAGTAAAATATTTTTATCTTACAGTATGATTTCAGGATTATAATTTGCATCCTCTTGAATGTGTAGACTAACGCTTTTCATCAAATTGAGGAAATTTTTGCCAGTATTTATTATTTTTTTCTCCCTTTAACTTCTCTCCTTCTAGGACTCTCATTATGCATGTGTTGGTATGTTGGATGATATTTCACCAGCCACTAAAGTTCTGTTCAGTTTTATTAATATTTATTTCTTCAATTTTTTTCTTTGGTATGTGCATTTCTACACACACACACATCTCTTCATATTCTCTGAATTCTTCTTTCTGCCATTTCTAATCACCCATTGAGCCTTTCTGGTATATTTGAAAATTTTAGTTATTGAACATCTCAGGTTCATAATTTCCACTTAATTATTTTATGTATATCTTTATTGCTGTCCTCTGATAATCTATTGACATCATACTAATCTTTACCTCTTTTAATAAGAATTTCTGAGGCTTTTAAATATATTTGTAAGAGCTGCTTTGATATATTTTTCTGTGATGTGCTACATATATCTGGAGCCCTTAGGAGATAGTTTCTATTGATTGATTTTTATTTTCTGTATACTGATTACACATCCCTATTTCTTTTTGTATAGCACTGGGTTTTGAAATCTGGCCACTTAATATGAAATATTACAGCAACTGTGAATTCTTATTCCCTATTCTAAGCTAGTGTTGTGTTTCTGTTTTTTGTTATTGCCTTAGTCCATTTTCTGTTGCTTATAACAAAATAAGTGAAACTGGGTCATCTATAAAGAAATTTATTTTTTACAGTTATAGAGGCTGTGAGGTTCAATGCCCAGGTGGTGAATCTGGTGAGGTCCTTCTTGCTGATGGTGATTCTATGTGACATCCCAAGGTAACTCAAAGCATCGCATGGCAAAGAGGCTGAGCATGCTAACATGACAGTCAGGTCACTTTTCCTCTTCTTGTAAAGCCACTAGTTCCCCTTCCATGATAACTCATTAATCCAGTAACCCATGAATGAATTAATCCACTCATGGGGACAGAACCCTCATGATCCAATCACCTCTTAAAGGCCCCACCTCTCAATAGTGCCACATTGGAGATTAAATTTCAACCTGAGATTTGGAGGGGGCCAATGTTCAAACCATACCAGTTATGTTATGTTTTTATTTTTTTTAAATTTGTTTAATGACTGGGTGGGAATAGTTCTGTGGTCTCTCCTAACATCAGTAATGCCTATGATTCAGTTTTGTTTTCTTGTTTTTAGCTTTTCAGACATGAGTTCCTAGGGTTCTACCTAGGGTCAGATTAGCTAAGTATTCAACCAACAATTAGTCAGAGGGTATGCTTAAATAACTTGCACTAAGGGTTATATCATTTGTCAACAGATCTGTGTATGGGTGAGGAATACAGCTAAGGGTTAGGCAGTTTACAAAACTACACCATGTTTTATCATCTATGGAAGCAACACTTCAAATTCAGTCAGGTACCAGTAGATAACTAGGACTGTCATAAATGTGTGTGCAACCTTGGACATATATAAATCCAGATCCCCAGGAATGAGTAAGAGTTTAAGGGCTTAGGTCTGTGTATCCATCATGGTTCTCAAAAGTAAGAGAACTAATAAGATAGATATATAGATGTGTGTGTGTGTGTGTGTGTGTGTGTGTGTGTGTAGAGACAGATATTTTATGGAGAGAGAGAGAGAGAGAGAGAGAGAGAGAGAGAGAGAGCTTATTTATTTATCCAGAGAGAGAGAAAGAGAATTTATTTTAAAGAATTCGTTCATATAATTGTGGGGGTTAACATGTCCAAAATCTGTAAGGCAAGCTAGGAGCAGGCTGGAAACTCCAATAGGATTAAATGCCATGGTCTTAAGGTAGATTTTCTTCTTCTCTGAGAATTCTGTTATTTACTCTTTTTGTTACTTGCTCTTTTTTTAAAGTCAGCTGATTGTAGATGTTAACCATATCTATAAAATGCCTTCACAGCAACACTGTGTTTAGCTTACTGTTTGGTTACATAATTGGATACCATTGCCTAGTCAAGTTGACAAATAAACCTAACCATCACCATCTACTATGGGTGTCTTACGACCTGTGCCTCCCTATGAAATTTCTGGAGGACCCGTGTTTGCTTTCTTGCCTCAATCAGTATCTTGTCTTCAGGTTTCCTGCAATATTTGCATTCCCTGATTGTTTCTCACTGAAATCACTATCATTTTCATCAATGTCCTGGAAAAAAGGTGTTGTTTTTTTGTTCCCCCCCAAAGTCCCACCAAGTCAAATCAGTCTCCCTGACTGACTAGTTACAGATCCTCCTGGCCTACCCTACAGTGGTAGAACTACTGCACAAAGGAGGGGGAGGTGAGTGAGAGGGTATGTGAGCAGCCACAATCTAAAACACTGCACACTTCCACTATTCTAACAAGTTTTCTTGAATAAGTGCTTCTTAAATTTTTATATGCCACTGATTAACATCCAGAGATCCAGAATGGTTATCTTTTGAATTTTTTTTTCAGTTTAATAATTACTTTGTGGGGAAAAGATTTCAGAGCTCCTCACTCAACCATTTCTGAAGTTCTGCTTCTCTAATATTGCTAATTTAATTTTTATCAAATTTATATATTCGAATAAACTAAATAAGTAAAACAACTATATGACTTTGTTATATAAAGCAAAAATGTTTCCTTTCTTTGTAATTTCCATTATACAAATAATGAACTTTTGTCTTTTTTAGCTTATTTTTTATCCTTATGCAATTCATTTTTAATGGGCCCTTTCTCTGTTCCAGGAACCAATCCAAGATACCACATGACTTTCAGCCTTCATGTATCCTTAGTCACCTCTGAAAGTATACAAGCTTACAGTTGAGTTTTGATTTTGTGCCCAACCTGATAATTGATGTATTTATATTATTCATATCAAAAGTAATTATCAACATAGATCAAATTCTACCATCTGGCTAGTTATTTGCATTTGTTTTTTAATAAAGATATATATTTTTCTACCTTCTCCAATTTTAATTGTGTATATTTATAATTTCATTTTATATTTCTCATTTATACTTCTTTCTTTTTCTTTTTAGTGATTGTCCCAGGATACAAAATATACATGTTTAAATCATCTAAGGTCACTTTCAGATAATAGGATACTGCTTTACATATAGTATATGGAGATTATCGCAATATCTTCCCAACTCCTCTCCCACACCTGTGACATTGTGGTCATGCATTTCCCTTTTGCACATGCTATACACACAGTATATTGTTATTATTGTATCTTTAATTAATTGGTTGCACTTTGATGTATAAAAATAATGAGAATAACTAGATATTTTATTTTACTTTTATTTATTCCATTTCCAGTAATCTTCTTCTGTTGGTATATATTCAAACTTCCAGCCTATATCTTATTTTTTCTGTCTGAAGGACTTCTTGTAACATTTCTCATGGAATGGATCTTCTGTTAATGAGATTTCTTATGTTTTGTTCTCAGGAAGTCTTTTTTTCCTTTTTTCCTTTTAAGGAGTATTTTTACGGGGTATAAAATTCTGTTTTTGTTTTGTTTCATTTTGTTTTAATTTTCAGCACTGTAAAAGAACTCTTTCTATTGTCCTCTTGCTCTCATGAGTTCATAGAAGAAGTCTGTTGAAATTCTTATACTTGTTCTTTGGAATGTAGCACGTAATTTTCCCCTTGTGGCTACATTTAAGATTTACTCACTGGTTTACAAAAGCTTGACTAATATATGCCAAGTTTTGGAAACTTTTGTACTTCTTTTCAGTGGTCTCTGAGATTTCTTCATGATTGCTACTGTGTTTCTAATTTCTAAAATTTTTATTTGAGATTTTATTCATTTACATATCTCTGCTAAAATAATCTATTTGATCTTGTGTGTTGTTTGCTTTTTTCTCAATAGAGTCTTTAACCTCTCGTAGTTATTTTAAACTTGTTTTCTTTATTCCTACCATATGTCTTACATATGAGCCTGATTCTTATATTACCTTGTATTTTAATATTATATTAATTCTCATCTTTTTATGCCTCATAATTTTCAGCTGAAATTTTGACATGTTGTATAGGCCAGCATATTCTGATATCTGTATTTGTGTGTGTGTGTGTGTGTGTGTGTGTGTGTGTGTGTGTGTGTGTGTGTAAGTGTGTCTGTGTGTCTTGTTTTTTGTCTCTGCCGCTTAGGTTTTGTCTTAACTCTGTGCCAGTCCCTGGAGTGAGCTATTCCTTGCAGTATTTTTCCCCTGTACTCCATTGCTGCTTTGATTTTATTTTGTGATATTTTAGTGTCGTTTTGTGAGCTGGAGGGTGCATTTTCTGATGCACCGTTTAGGTCTTAGTCTTAGGAAGGCACTGAAAAAGTGAATCTCAGGAGTATTGCATCTTTCTAAATGTTTTGGCTCCTCCTTCAGATGAAATTCTGGATATAATATGTATCTGTGTTCCTCTTCAAAAAGTACAGTTTAAATTCTTCTCCTGTTCCCCTCCTCAAGTGGCAATGGGTTTCCACCAGTGCCTTCAGGCTTTGTGTTTTAATGAACTCTGCCATACAGACTAGGGAAGATACAATAGTGGTTCTTGATAGAATTTTAGAGATGACTGTTATTCCACTCCATAGTCAACTCTATGGCAAAAGCTTTCTGAGGATACTTCTTCATCTTCCCTGTGAACATCTGAGAAGGGACTGGGGAGATGGGTTCTTAAAGAAAAAAGCCTGCAGGAGTGCGTGAAACCTGCCATGACTATCTCTCCCAGTGGTTTTATACTTTCACCTTAGTCCATACTTGGCCTTTTGCAATTCATTAATAATTTCCACTTGAAACTCCTTTTTGGCTTGTATGTCATTCATTGGCATTTGTCCCAGATAAGCAAATGCTCAGTGCCTGTTTGTGCATTCAGGTGCTTTTCATGACTCACTTCCCTACTTCACATTGTTTGTTTGCCCTGTGTGCTCAGTTTTCTGATAGATTCAAGAGAAGCTGTTTATTTGCAGTCTGTCTAGTTTTTCTTGTAAGTTTACAAGTGAAACTCTTTCTGGCATTTTGTCTCTTTGAGCTAAAAACAAAAGTTGAATTATTATTATTTTGCCCTCTCCATATTTACAACCTATTTTTAATGTTTTTCTTCTAGATTAACTTTTCCCTGTTTTCTACTGTCTTTTGCTATCTTTCCGGGAAAATATTCCAACTTCATCTCTCACAGTTTCAATTAGGTTTTCATTTGTTACTGTAAATTTAATTTAAAATAGCTATATTCTTATATGTTTGGTTCTTGAATGCACTTTTATTATAGTACTGTCATGGATTTCTAGAAATGTTACTTGCCATTTCATTTTTTTCTTGCACAGTTTCTTACTCTTCCAAGATATTTTGATCTGTTTGTTTTAAACCATATGTTATATAAAATATATTTATCTGTGTATAAACAGATAAGCAAATACCAGTTATATAAATAACTGGTGGCTTTCTTTTCTCATCATTTTTTTCTGTCCACTTATGTTTCAGTGGGTGGGACTAGCAAGATGAAATTAATGTTTCAGGCCAACTCACTCAATGAGGAAAAACAAAAAAGTCATACAAAGTATAAAAACAAATTTCCTCGAAGGCATTTTATAAGTCAAAATATAGCAAAATTTAATGGGTCATGATTTGAGAACAAAAAACAGATATATTTATAAAAATGAGCCTGCCTTGTATTTGGGGCTGATTTTCCTTTGAGGGCATCTGAGTATTTCAGAAGGGACATCTTATAGGCTAAAAAGCTGATTGTGCTTTGATGGTCTCTTAATGCTAGGAGGACAGGAATTAGTGTATGGAGGGCAATGAATGGATAACAATTATGAGTAAGCAGAAATCTTATTATATAGGCTCTGGCAGAAGCTGCCGTTCATTTTTGAATGATTTCAATCCATGAAGAAATTGAAATAATCCCAGATTGCTGTTGCCTGGCTGAAGTCAAAGTAAACCCTCTCTGGAGGAAAAGAACATCACCCTCATTTGCATTCTAATTCTACAAAAAATTTTGCAAACACAATGGCGTAAAATAGAGCATAGCCAGGCATATATATGGGAATAATAAAATTAAGGTAAAACAGTAGGAATAACAAATTGTAGCCACAGAATAACAGAATATTCCCATTTTAAAGCTAACTGTAACAGTCTTTTGAATAACTGCTTAGTATGTTCAAAGTTATTAGGAAAAAAACAAGAGCTTGAATAAGTAAAAATACTTTTATGATGTGAAATAGATTGTATGCAAATCATAAATCTAATAAGAAGGTAATATTTCAGAACATGCAAGAAACTCAACTCCATAGCAGAAAAAGAATAAAAACAAATAACCCAATTTAAAAATTGGGTAAAAGAAATGAATAGACATTTCTCAAAAAATATATATACAGATGGCCTACAAGGCATTTGAAAAAATGCTCGACATCACTAATCATCAGGGAAATGCAAATTAAAACCACAATAACATATCACATCACCCCAACTGCAATAGCTATTTTTTTTTTTTTTTTTCAAACAGAGACTTGCACTGTTGTCCAGGCTGGAGTGCAATGGTGCGATCTTGGCTCACTGCAACCTCCATCTCCTGGGTTCAAGCGATTCTCCTGCCTCAGCCTCCAGGTGCACATCACCACACTTGGCTAATTTTTTGTATCTTTAGTAGAGACCGGGTGTCACCATGTTGGCAAGGCTGGTCTCAACTTCTGACCTCGTGATCCTCCCACCTACAGCTATTATCAAAAAGATAAAAAAATAATAAATCCTGCTAATTATCTGGACAAAGAGGAACACTATTACACTGCTGGTGGTGATGAAAATTGGTACAGCCATTATGGAAAACAATGTGGAGATTCCTCAAAAAATTAAAAATAGAACTACCATATGATCCAGCAATCCCACTATTGAGTATATATCAAAAGGAAATGAGAGCAGTATGTTGGAGAGATACTTGCACTCCCATGTTTATTGCAGCTCTATTCACAATAGCCAAGGTATAGAATCAACCTAAGTGTCTATTAACAAATAAATGGATAAAGAAAATGTGGTATATATACCCAATGGAATACTATTTAGTTATTAAAAATAATGAAGTCCTGTCATTTGTGACAACATGGATGAACCTGGAAAACGTTAGGTTAAGTGGAATAAGCCAGGCATAGAAAAACAAACACCAGATGATCTCACTCATATGTGGAATTTAAGGAAGTTTATCTCGTAAAGGTAAAGAATAGAAGAGTGGATACCAGAGGCTGGGGAGAGTAGGGGAGAGGGGAAGTTAGGGAAAGATTTGTCAAGAAGTGCAAACATGCAGTTAGATAGAAGAAATAAAATTCTGATGTTCTAATGCATACAAGGGTGACTATGGTCAGTAATAGTGTGTTGTACATTGCAAAATAGTTAGAAGAGAGGACTCTGAATGATTATCAAAGAAATGATAACTGTATGAGGTGATGAATGTGCTAAATACCATGATATATTACACAATGTATACATGTATTGAAACATCACGTTATACCTCATAAATATGTATAAGTATTATGTGTCCATTAAAAAAATGAAAAGAAAAAGAGAATCATGGGTAGACTATGACAATAAAAATTGCTCAAAAATATGAAAATTAAAATGCAATTGATAAATAGTTTAAAGTTAAACCACTGAAAACAGATGCAGCAAATTTGCATTTGTAAGAGAATACTTTATTATAAAACAGTGGCTTAATTATTTAATGATTATCACTGACATGCAGGAAAGAAGGTCAGACAAGATTCTAACTGTCTAGGGATCAGGATTCATTTCATGTTTGCCTGCCAAAGATTTTTCTAAGCTCTATGGAAGGCTGAGACCTACAGGGGAGATATTTGTTATAGTGACCATACCTTATTGAAATAGGAGTACCAAATTTCTGATATTTCAATGGTTAAATAATGTATTTCTTCAACTGCTAATTTCAAATTATAATATCTCATTTATAAAAATGGTAAAGAATATTTAGATAAAAGACAATAAACAATACAAGCATAAAATGTACTTTTGTTTTTTGGATGAAATAGTTGATTATTTCCAAAATGTTGTCATTTTTCTTTCAGAAAAGAATGTTTTCTTTAAAACATTTGTCTTCTAATGTCTCACCTACCTTATACATACACAAACCATATATTGTATTTTAATAACTTGTATTATTAGAATTTGTAGAGGAAATAATTTTCTTTCCATTACAAAGTGTTTATGTATTTTTAATTGCAAATAATTTCCATTAAAATGCCAAGTAAGTGAGCAATGAAAGTTTAGTCTCCTGATATGGGACATGTTATCAGAGAAAATGCAGGGGCAGAAATATGAGGTAATTTTCAAAATTCCATTTATTTCAAAGATGTGAAATGAATCAGCCACTTTTCTTTAAAATTATTTCTTTTTTAAATCTACATTTTAGAAATTATTAATACTAAAATTGATTTTAAATGGTTGGTTTAAATGGAGCCAGAAGGACAAACCAGAATGACTACTTCACATACTGAGGACTTGACAGGCTTTTATTGAATCTGCAAAGGCTAATAAAACACTTCTTGCTATTTGCAATTCTCCTAAAATTTTTGCTGAAAAAGAATACTGTCTTCCCTTATAGCTTTGTACCACAGTTAGAAACATTCAGTGTGTTTCTGTGAATCTTCGCTATAATTTCCACTCTTCAAAATAGATAAAATAATTGAGTACAAAAGTGCAGACTGACATATCCAAATATTTTAAATGATTTGGGTGAAGTATATCAGAGCAATGGAAATTGACATTAAGTATATAAAAGGCCAATTGTTTCAGGTATATTGAATATTCTTCGCAAAATTAGTATTATTTCCTCAGGAAAGTGTATCCTTCACGTGAGTAATACTTTGCACAGTAGCTTGAATATAATGAATTCGGACTAAATATTAACTAAATTATGGAACATAGAATGTTTGAAATTTAATCACTTAAATATTGAACTTTAATTGTATTTCCATAATATACAATTAAGCAACTTGTAGGAAAAGGAACAGGTTTGAATTATTTTCATAAACACTTGCCAGAAGCTCTCTCAACATATGTAGTAAAAATTTTACTCAAATATCTTAATAATCAAGACATTTTATTAATCAAATACTTCAGTTTATATGAGACAGTATCTTGTAATTTAGATCATTTATGACTTCTATAACTTGTTTACCAATAAATGACTGAAGAGCATTCTTGTCTTATGTGGAATGACTTTATAAAGTTTGTATTTATCCTATATACCAATCTACAGAAAATACATCAAATAAAATGGATTAATCACACTAGAAAATAAAAATAATAATTTCAATTATAGTTTCAGAATGTTTTGTGGTCTTTTAATGAGTTACTGAAAGAATCTTAATGTATATTTTATATAAAAAGATTGTTTTAATTAATTTAATATAAGTAAGACATAATTGTATTTGGATGTTTTCTGCAGGCTATAAAATTTTCAAGTTGAATTGTAGTTTCCAGGAATATCTTGGAAAACACTTTTTGTTTTATTATTGGAAAATGTATTACATGCCTCACACTGACTTCACTCTTGGGGACTAATTTAACATAAGCGGTAAAGGCAAAATCAACATGTTTTGGATTCTATGTTATAAGTTGTTTTTCCTTCAATTGTAATTATTATTTTAATACTAACAAAATTGTTCATGTGCTCTTTAATTTGATGTTGGTTTATTGACAGTCATGAGTATAAACACCATCTTTTTAAAATTTCAGGTCTCTTCTGCTTTCCAACATAAAGATATCCATAATCATACACTTCCTTTTGTAGTCACCTTGATATCTTACAAAGATTAAGTAAAGAAAAAAAAAAAGACTCACAAATTGAAACAAAACAAGTTATCTATTTTGAGTTTACTAACTGCTTCTACCATCTGCATTGTTTTAAACATCTTTGTTATTTTATGGAAAGAGATTTAACACAAAAACTTAATGTTTAAAATGGAAAATATAAAATATCAAGTGTTGAAAAGACATATATCAATTTTAATACTTGTACATCACTAATGGTACTGTGAGTTGATGTAACCATTTTAAACACTATCTCAATATGTCAAAAAGTAAAAATAAACATATTTTACACAGCATTTTCATATACAAGTTTTCCTAATGTGAGCATATAAAACTTCACATTGTTTAGCAACTATAAAGATTTTCATAACAATGCTATCTTAAATATTCCCAAACTGGAATGTATTTATAAAATGAATACGTAACTTGTATTAAAGTCATTCAGTGGAACAATATACAGCAGTGGGAATAAACAAACTACACCTATAATCAACAATATAGATGAATCACATGAACAAAATATTGAGTGAAAGAAAAAAGACCCCAAAGAGTACATTTTGCATGATTCCAATGATACAAAATCCCAAATCTGATAAGGTGCTAGTATTAGGTATAGTGACAGATCTTAGGACAGTGGTTATCTTGAAAAAAAATTATATAGCCTGCAGAAAGTGTCCAACTACAATGTCTTTCATTTATATTAAGCTGATAAATAATAACTAAAAAGGAGAAGGATAGGACTTCAGTGGTGATTTTGTTTCTTGACTGAATGCTGATTTCCCCAGGTGTGTTCAGCATATGAGAATTCATCAAATTGCACATTTAATATCTGTGCACTTTATGTATATTATACCTTAGTAAAAGTTTTGCATAAGAAGGAAAGTGATTTAAATAAGCTTCATGGCAAGGAAACATATATGTAACATTCTAAAATAATACACAATATAATTAATAATTAGCTAAAATATATGTACGGTTATGGGTATAAAAATATCCTACAGCCTAATAAAGACTTAATAATTGTGTTTCTTTAAAAGGAAACATTTTGGGCCGGGTGCAGTGACTCAATCCTGTAATCACAGCATTTTGGGAGGCCGAAGTGGGTGGATCACCTGAGGTCAGGAGTTCGAGACCAGCCTGGCCAACATGGAGAAACCCCATCTCTACTAAAAATAGAGATGCCACATGCCTGTAATCCCAGCTGCTCTGGAGGCTGAGGCAGGAGAATCACTTGAACCCAGGAGGCGGAAGTTGCGGTGAGCCGAGATTGCGCCATTGCATTCCAGCCTGGGTAACACGAGCAAAACTCTGCCTCTAATAATAATAATAATAATAATAATAACACATTTTGTAATTTGGATTAATTATAAATGTTGCAACTTCTACCAGTAAACAACAGAAGATTCCTATTATAATCAATTGATGTAAACATCTATTGTCTTGTTATAATGAAGGTTATACTGGTATCATGAGATATTGTCTTCAAAATTTTGTTTGAAAAAAAGAAAGTATTGGAAATACAAGCATTTCTCAAACAATAATATACTCCTGCAGAATGAATACCTTTTAAAGGTGATGCTTATGTAATTAGTGTCATAATTGCTCCTCTGTGTAAAAGTTTGAGGGAATTAACTTTATTTAATAAAATGAAATTTAAGCTTGGGATTATTTTCCATTATGCACAAGATTAACTAATTTACAATTATTTAGTGTATGAGAACATTAACCGCCTTTAAGATTAACTAGCTGTTTAAGAGACACATAGTGACCCAGCATTGCCTATACTTGTATACTTAGATTATATGTCTCCAAAGATTATCTCTATCTATCTATCTGTCTATCTATCCTGAAATATACATACTGATACATCTACTAAAAATGTTTACATACAAAGCAAAAAAAGATCACTGCGTAATAGGTTGTGATATATACAAAAATAATAACATTAAAACGAAAATCAAAAAATCTTGGAATAGAGAAACTAGAAACTTGAGATTTAGCTCTAGTTCCTCCTATAGAACGTAGCTTTACATGCCATAGCTAATTGAAATAAAACTAGTGTTAACTCAGTAGTTCTATTTATTCATTAGTTCATCATATATTTATCAAATACCTACTGCATGCCAGATATTTCCATGCTAGAGAATTTAAATAAATAGAATTATTACTCATTTCTAGTTTTACGGTTCTGTGGATATGAAAATAATTAATTGCAGTGGGAAAATAGTGTTGGTTATGCAGAAAGATCCACAGGGACACACACAAGAGGATAACAGTGGGGAGAAGGCCAAAGCCCAGTTGTGAAACTTTATTCCTATGTCACTTGTACCAATGTATTCAGACCCATGCTAGCCATTTAAAATAAAAATCAGACTACTTGCCAGGTGCACTGCTCATGCCTATCCCAGCATTTTGGGAAGCCAAGGTGGAAGAATCACTGGAAGTCAGGAGTTTAAGACTAGCCTGAGCAATATAGCGAGACCCTGTTTCTAAAAATAATAACAATATATAATAAAAATAATAGTAAAAATCCAGGTGTGTGGTATGTGCCTGTACCTAGCTACTTGGAGTCTGAGGTGGCAGGATACCCTGAGCCCAGGTGCTGGAGGTTACCGTGAGCTATGATCACTGCACTGCACTCCAGCATGGGTGACAGAGCAAGACCCTGTCTCTAAAAGTTAGCTGAGGTATTCCTAGGAAAGTATTTTACTTAGATACCTTTAATATTTTCAATGCCTTTCACAGAATATGTAGTAGTAATGATGACTAAAACTTTAAAGATCATAAAATATTTATTAACAATGGTGTTCTATAAAGTCTGCTAGGGTATACAGATTATCAAAGATTGTTCTATACAATTGGATTGTCTATGCTACAATCCAGTGGTTGTTCATGATGCTTCTAATTCCAGATTTTCAGATTTAGCAAGATGATGGTTTATGCTTTAAAAAGTTTGAATAGAATATTCTCATTTCACAAATGAACAAAATACTTGCTTCCTAAAATTCAATTTATAGTCTGAAACAAACGCATGAAGAAAGTCAAGCTTACAAATTTTAAGCAAAGAAATGAGGATTTCTAACCAAAGTTTCAACTAAAATCTAACCCAGGGATAGGTGTGTATGTGTGTGTGGTATACATGTGTATGTGGGTATGCGTGCTCTGTTTGTGACACTGTATTCTTTCAACACATTTTGATTAAAGGACAGAATGGTTTTCAAACATTTGTCTCCAAATTCCTAACTGGGATAAACTATCTGATTTCTGAGATACACATCAGGGATCCGTCCACTGTCTTTATAAATTACAATTCATTGACTGTGTTTTCTGTTTCCAATCTCATCAAGAAGTACAGTATCTAGTTGTACCATATCTGACTAGTGTCTGTCAACAATTGGATCTGTTAGTGTATTTGAAATGAGAAGCTACAACTCAGTGATTGTGCCCTTGAAATAAGATTTTGAGAGTCTTTAATTCATGCTCTTTATTCCTTGCCTTCTTACTCTGCTCTCACCACTCTTTACTCCTTTCTTCAATATTGAGACATACACAGATCATCATTTGAGGAATGGAGAATTTAGTCATGTGCCATGTTTGCACATAGCTTTAATGTGATTGTCTATGATTCCGTAGGCAAACATAAGAACACCGAATTGCACACAAAGTCTGTAATCATATCATCTGTGGCTACAGATGGAAAACAGCCTGCACAAACAGGAGGTATTGTTAACCAGGTGGATTTCCAGTTTCAATATGTTTGAACAAATTTTTGGGTAACAGAAAGACATTAGCAACTGGGCAATGCTGAAGAGGCGTCAGAAGGCACTGTCAACTGCAATCTTAACATTTTTTCAGAAAATTAAAGAATTATTTGAATAATCTTAGTATATCTGAGCCACCTGTTTGTGTAGTTAGCTTATTTCCTCATATATTTATTTCACTTTTTAAAATTATTTTGGATACATAGCTGAGATATATATATATATATAGAGAGAGAGAGTTATGGAGCTAGTGAGATATTTTGACACATGCATACATGCATGCGATGCATAATAATCACATCAGGGTAAATGGGGTATGCACCACCTCAAGCATTTATCTTTTATGTTACAAACAATCCAATTATACACTTAGTTATTTTAAAATGTACAGTTAAATTATTATTGACTATAGTCACCCTGCGGTGTTATCAAGTATCAGATTGTATTCATTCTATTTTTTGTACCTATTAACCATCCCAATTTCCCCCATCCCCCATACAGCTTTTATTGTGCCGCCAACCTCCTCTCCTCTGAGTTTGGCGTTCCCTGTGACATGACCTGTAATTCAAAGAAACAACTTCCAAATTAACTGGATGCTCTCAACCTCTAAAGAGTTTAGAATCAGGAAACATCACTATTTATGACATGTCTGTTCTCATATCTTATTTGCCTTTATTTTCTTTAGCAATAACTGGCTCTTGCACATTCAATGCCGTCATCAGCAGTGGAGGAATGGATGGGTTTTCCTGCGATTGTCTTCCCCCCTTTCCCACCTTTTCTCACAGAGGTGACCGCAGTGACTTCCTGAAGCTCCTCCGCCTCCTCACCAGGCTGCCTGGCACACTCAGCCCATCCCGATTCCAGGGCGTTCCTGTCCTCCCCAGGGCCTCTAACACACAGCCTTGGGTAAAACACCGGTTTCAACTTTCACCTTCAGGACCACTTCCTTCCTAAGTGCCTTATTCAGCAGGAAAGGGAAACCTGTGTTGGGGTGTGGAGTTTTCCTCTCAGATTAGCATGCTTCTCTGGCTGCTGGCAAAATTAGAAAAGCGTCGACGATAAAATGGCTTTATTTTATTGAATGTCACCAGTAGGGGAAATTTTTTAACATCGACACCCAGCAAGGCTGCCCCCTTAGGCTTCAGAAGTCACCCCAGCTTTTTACAGAACCTATATAACACTATACCTCTGAAAATGATTTCTGACGATGACCCGGATATCAAAATTAGGAAACAGCCAAAAAGCATTTCCTTTCTTTTATGTTTTTTTTGTGCCAGTTGCCCTCCCTGAGTCTTTTCATTTATCCTGGCAGAGGTTTGTCTCTTTGCCTTTAAAAGTTAAATCCACCTTCATCGCACAATGTAGAAAAAAGTGAAATTAAACTGCAGTGTGTTCCAGAGGAGAAAATCTACTTTATTCATCTCTCAGCCCTACTTTAACTTACACTGACCTAATTACAGCCCACACCAGAAGCGGAGTAGCTGAAGGAGCGCTTCTGCCACCTAGTGGAAAGAGCCTTGAACTCGGAACACCGAGACCACGGTTTTTTTTTTTTTTTTTTTTTTTTTGCTTTATTTTTGAAATGTCTGGCACACAAGTGCAAATGACCTTCTCTAGTCTCTGCATGAACACTGAGGATATGCATCACACATTGCTCTGTTTCTTTGGAGATTCAAAATGTAACGGTCTTCTAAAGAAGTCTATTTAGAGAAGGTTGAATTAATGGCTCTTCAGATGAACTGTAGCTTGAAAACTATTTTATTAAGACTGTATGACATTTCATGAAAGTTAAATTGAAAATGATAATGCAAATATTAATACCCTTTGAAGCAATGTTTTAAATATTATGTCTTGGATTTAATATTAGGGATGTTAGCACCCTCTCTACTAAATCAATTACTCTTCCTCGTAGCCACTGCACGGTTTAGCTAGCTGAATGATTTCTTCAGTGCAGCTCCTGGCTTATTTGTTTGCTTTTAGAAGTGGTACTAGACATTTAAGAATGCTTCGTTCTCCTCTTCTGGCTTCATTAACGAGTTATTGATCAGTGACTTGAAAGAAAAACTTGGATGAAAAATTTAGTCAGCCCTGAATCACCAATGCTAATTAAAACCAGGGAAATGAAGGAAAATGAAAGATATTTACAATGCCCAAATCTCGGGGTAGCTGCTTTCCTCCTTCACCAAAGCATCAATACAGCAGCCATGAGCTGCTCAGCCTGGCATTCCTGCCTGTGTCATTGAGCAAAGAAATGTCCCCCGTGCAAAAATATCCTTGAGCATATAAAGCGAAGGAATCGGCTGTGTGCAGTGGCTAAATCAATTCAGGAATCATTAGGGTAAGTAATGTGTAGGGTCACACTTGCATCCTTTCTAACAAAACATTCAATGGAATGTGATAATCTACATTGTTATATTAGGACACACTTCAATATCCTGGCTACAGATTGCTTATCATATTAAATCTAGACACAAAATTAGTTAAAAAAAAAAAAAAAGTTGGTCATTATTTACAAAGACTCTGTAAGTACCTAAGGTTCTCATGATCTTGTTTAGAAACTTGGTGGTGCAAGATAATATCTATATGATTTATAGCTTAACAAACCTGTTTTATTTTATAAAAACTTACCTTGTATTTAAAAAGTTTTCATTATTCATACATCAAATATTAATTAGAGATGCAAGTACAAGCCAGTCCCTGTAGTAGACACAAAGGTTTACATAGCTACAAGCAAAAATGAACAGTATTGGGCTCTGATACAGGTTAATTTGATTCTTCCTCAACTCTCTACACCATGAAGAAATGATGTATGTGTATTGCACAGTCTCTAAAAACCAGTCTTTCCAATTCTGCTTGTTCTGTCTTAATTCAGGCCCTCTTTATTTTTAGCCTTGATTATTTCAGCTGCTTTATTTCCTATGCTCAGTTTGTGTCTGAGCAAACTTGAACTGTGTCTACTGCAATTCCCATTCATTCTTTCCACTCTTTTCAGAATCATGTTGTCTTTAGTTAAAAGCAGGTATTAATTAATTGATATATTTTTAAAGGCCAACTTAAAATCTTCCAAATTATGGCCAATTGAACTGATTTACTTCATAGAACTCTCTTCCTACGGCCAGCTTGGTGCCAATGCTTACCTATAAGCTGCTTCCTCTGAGAAAGATTTCATGATTACCTTCTCAAACATCAATAATTTTCTTGAAACTTCCTTAGCATGGATTTATAGAATTGTCTGCATTATTTCACTTAGTGCTTTCTACCTGGAACAACTGTTATCTCCTTATATAAATTTTACATTTAAAAAACCGGACACCAAGTTTTGCTGAACTTGGCCACGAGTACTGACAAATTCCAGTGCAATTTCATATAATTCTAGGTAGGTAAAATGCTAATGACTTTTCTAATAGTTGTTTTTGCCACACTGTTTTACTCTTCAGCTTAGAGCCTCAACATAGTAGGATGGGAGAGAGAGAGAAAGAAGACAGAGAGAAAAGAGAGGAGAGGAGAGGAGACAGAGAGAGAGAGAGAGAGAGAGAAAGGAAAAGGGAGAGATGGGAGAAAATACTGAAAACTGAATAAAGGATAAGAAATGATGGGGGGTGTTATTATAGATCTTTTATTAGAGGGTATTTCCCACAGGAAAGGGACAGAGGAGATTAAGAAAGAAAGAAGAAAGGGAAGCTGAATGAAAAGTAATAGAGGCTAGTAAAGAGAGGAAAATAATCAGAAATAAAGGAAATGTTTTATTGAAATGTACTATGCACTGGGCATTACAGTGGTCACACCACACGTATCATGTTGGATGCTTCTCAAAAATGTTGAGCTAACTATTGTGCCCATCTTTCAGGTTAACAGTCTGAAGATTAGTAGGGCTCTTTGTCACACAAATAACTGCGCTGAAATCAAATCCCATGTCATTCAGACTTCAAAACCCAAGTTATTTCTTGAATAGCTGTTCCGGGGACAGTGATTGGTAGAAAATCTGATGACGTGATGAGCTCACACCAAGGGAATCATGTTTCTTGTTAACGTTATGGAAGACTATGGGGGAAGGAAGTATGCTTTTTTGAAAGAAAGGTAAAGCCAGATATAAACATAAGAGATGAGTTAATAGAAATTTGGGGAATGTCCTCATCTTTGCTTTGAATGAAGAAAAGATCTGTGTATGAAAACAATTGGTCCAGCAGAATGGATAAATTTTAAATGATTAATGTATATCATCACTTTAATTTCAAATGCTAGTACAATAGTCACATTCTTTTATTCCAAAGAATTTCCCGAGTACCTACCATGTTTCAGGCCCTCTTTTATATACTGATGAACAGCATGAAGCCAGGAAGTTCCTGCATAATTGCTTTTTTAAGGAGAGGGAAAGATACATGGAAAAAACAATTAATGTAAAGATTTTTTTTTGATGAGTAAGTGCTATAAAAATATACAAGAATGGCCATAATAAAAAAATATTAGATGATGGCTATGGGGCAGATCATGAAAGGAATAATTACTGGATTATTATGGTAGATGAAGAAACTAAGAAAGGAGAAGCATATGTTCAATACCTCATAAGAGAAATCTACAAAACTTGGTGAATGAATGTGTAAATTAAGAGTGCTGAGAAATCAAAGGAAATCCCAAGAAGTATTTATGTGACTGCTAAAGCATACATTGGCAAGGAGAAAAATGACTTAATTATTTAAAACAAAACTTTACTTAATCATTGCCAGAACAAGAATTAAGTGCCGTCAAATGACCCATTCTTTACTTTCCTACAAAACTATTGTATGGAAATAAATTAAGAAAAAACATAATCAGCACTTTTATACTGTTGGTGGGAATGCAAACTAGTACAACTACTATGGAAAGCAGTGGGGAGATTCCTTAAAGAACTAAAAGTAGATCTATACTTTGATCCAGCAATCTCACTACTAGGTCCCTACCCAGAGGAAAAGAAGTCATTATACGAAAAGGATACTTGTACACACGCATGTTTATAGCAGCACAATTGACAATTGCAAAAATATGGAACCAGCCTAAATGCCCATCAATCAATGAGTGGATAAAGAAAATGTGGTGGATATGTATACCATGGAATACTACTCAGCCATAAAAAGGAATGAAATAATGGCACTCACAGCAACCTGGATGGAATTGGAGACCACTATTCTAAGTGAACTAATTCAGTAACGGAAAACCAAACATTCTGTGCTCTCACTTAGGTGTGGGAGCTAAGCTATGAGGATGCAAAGGCATAAGAATGATATATGGAACATTGGGGACTCAGGGAAAAGGGGAAGGGTGGCAAGGGATAAAAGACTTCTCACTGCTTGGGTGCTGGGTGCACCAAAATCTCAGAAATCACCCCTAGAGAACTTATGTATGTAACCAAAGAGCAACTGTTTCCCAAAAACCTATTGAAATAAAAAATTTTAAAAAAAATGAAAAACATATAAAGCAGAGTAAGGATACAGAGAGGAGGAGTGTGTTGTTTTTGAGAGAGTCATCAGGAAGACAATAAAGTGAAGGAGTGAATGACATGGATATTGTGGGAAGAGCAGTAGAAGCCAACGACTAGTGCAAAGTCTCTGGGGAAGGTGAGATTTATGTCTTTAAGGGCCAACGAGTACTGGAGCATAATGAAAAAGAGACACAGTGGGAGGAGAAAGAGTTTGAAAAGTGGAGAAAGGCCCAACCATGTAGGGCCTACGGATATGGATGGATTTTTCATTTTTCATTAGGTGCAGTAGGCACAATACCTGGAGCCCACAGTAATTTCAGACGTTCAGAAAATAATGTTTTACAATCAGAAGACAAAAATGAATTTTTTAATTAAAAAGTATTTTAACATATGCTATAAATATATTTATCTCTATACCAAGGCAGTTGTTAAATACAATGTTCAATATTTTTTTTTTTTACGGAGGAAGACATCCACAGAAGCGAAATTGCTCAAAGTATATGAAAGTCACAATGTGCCCCACCTTAGAGACAGGAATGCCAATGAAAGTTGTAATCAGGGAGGAGAGGGCATAGTTTGAGAAAAAAGGAGCCTTGGCCTGAGAATTGGGAAGAAAGGAAGGGTCCTATTAAGAAAACTGAGAAGGAATAGTCAAGAGAAAGGGGAAAAGTAAAAACCCTCCATCACCGGAACCAAGCCAATGAAGTGTTATAAGAATGAACATTCAATTTTCCTGGATAAAATGCAACATCAGCTTGTTCCTTTACTTTGCCTTATATTTAAGCTTAGAAACTGAGGATGTCTGGTGAAAAGAATCAGACAACTAATTGCTGATGCATGTCTTTTCTTCCTTGAGTTATTTGTCCACACTAAGCACTGGGATTGTCACTGGCACCCTCTACATAATATCTTTTTGTTGGAAAATATTTAGCTTATATTAGGAAAATTTTGCCAAATAAAAATGAGTGCTATCTTTTTTAAATTTAAGAAATAATTCACTTAATAAAGTATATAGTATTACCTAACACAAGAATGATTAAAACCAAATATAAAATCCATAACTTTCTTAAATACTACTGTCACTGATCTTTCCACTTTTAGTCTTATTTTAATTTAGTGTGGTTTATATTGTTTGCTAAAATTCTGGATTCTGCTTTTGCTTTCCTTCAGGTTATATCTAAGTCACTTAAACTTACATTATCTTTATTTTTGCCCCTCAGATTCTTAGTTGAAAAATGATACTAGTATACTCTTCATAGATTTGTCACAAAAATAAGTAAAATATTACAAAGAAAGGACAATGCCTAACACACGAGAACTGTTCAGTAGTTTCTGACTTCCATGATTTATAGTTTTCTATTTATCAGTAGTTTTTGACTTCCAGACTTTGTATTTTTCTATTTATCCTTTATTTCAAGAAATTATTTATCAATCAGCCTATCTATATCTGTGTGTGTGTGTGCATGTGTGTTTATAATGTGAGTTAGGCCCTGCTCTAGGTTCTTGAGAATATACCAGTAAATATACCAATTCAAAAATTCTTCCATGATAGGAATTAAATTTTAGAGGAGTAGACAATAAACATTAAACAAAATATTGTGAGGAAAAATGCAAATTCTTGCAAGTTTGAATACATAGCTTTGTTTCATTTGAATTAATTAAGGGATTGAGACCTACAGATATCTGGGGGAGAGCATTGCAGACATGAAGAACTGCCAGTATACTGAGGGTGGCCCTTAGTGGATGTGCTCCATAAAGGGTAGAAAGCCAATGTGGCTGAAAGAGAGTAAGAAAGAAAGTAGTAGATGTTGAAGGAAGAACATTAACATGCCATTCAGCATGTAGGGCCTTGAAAGCTTTCATTAAAATGCTGGCTTATAATTTTATGGAATTAGAGTACCCTTGAAATATTCTGAATGATGGGTGACATTATCCTAAATAAAAAAGATCACAGAGGCTCCGATGTTGAAAATTGACATTTTGTGAACAAAATTTTGGAAGCTACAAGGGAAATACAAGTAGGGCATAAGAATGACTTGGACTGAGATGGTAACATGAGAAGTAGTTAGAATCTAGCTATGTTTGATGATCCATCAGTTTTTCTAAAGAAATGTGTTAGAATGTAGGAAGAAGACAGAAGTGAAGAGGATGACTCCGAAGTTTTGATCTTTTTTTTTTTTTTTTTTTTTTTTTTGAGACGGAGTCTTGCTCTGTAGCCCAGGCTGGAGTGCAGTGGCCGGATCTCAGCTCACTGCAAGCTCCGCCTCCCGGGTTTAGGCCATTCTCCTGCCTCAGCCTCCGGAGTAGCTGGGACTACAGGCGCCCGCCACCTCGCCCGGCTAGTTTTTTGTATTTTTAGTAGAGACGGGTTTTCACGGTGTTAGCCAGGATGGTCTCGATCTCCTGACCTCGTGATCCGCCCGTCTCGGCCTCCCAAAGTGCTGGGATTACAGGCTTGAGCCACCGCGCCCGGCCCAGAAGTTTTCATCTTTAAAACTGGATAGAGATAGTTGCTATATTATGGTAAAGGGAAAGATTGAGAATAGAGCAAATTTGGAGGAAAGGATCGGGAGTTCTAATATGGACATATATGTTTGAGTTGTCTATTAGAAATGCAAATGGAAAAGATGAATAAGTAGTTATATATCTGAAGCTATATTTAAGTGGTGATATCTAGAGATATATTCAGAGTTTTCAGAATACTAATGGCATTTCAAGTCATGACACTGCATGAAGTCACCAAGAGACAGTATTGATAGCAAAGAGCAGAATTTTTAAAATATTCTCAATTCTGAAGTATCCCATTATTAAGAAATCTGAAAGAGGGAAATTGGTGTGGCCATGGAGATAGGCAAACAACAAGGGAGTGTTGCTTTGGAAGCCCATTGATAATAGGAGGGAAAAGTATTCAACATGGTTCTGCGGCTTGTAAGTTAAGTGAGATGAACGTTGAGAACTGATCACTGGATTTATCAACATGGAGATCATTAATGACTTGGACTAGGTAAGTACTTGTAGAGTGTGGGGAAGATAGAATGATTGGAGTGGGCTCAAGAGAGAACAAGAAGAGAAGAAGTTAGGAAAGTAAATATATAGCATAAACAAATATACCAGTATAGAACATTCAATATTATTAATGTTCATGTAATTGCAAACATTTAATAAATCATCCATGATTACTATGAGCCTCAAGATAAAGTATAACAAATTATTGAGCTTCCTCAGAATTAAGCAGATAATAAATCAACAGAATTTAAATGGATGCAAAAAATCTCTACCTAAGAAAATAATTTTATTGTTGTTGTTATTATTGATAAAAAAAAGAAGCTAAATGTAAGAATTTCTTGCAATTGAAGCAATGGCAAAAACCATAATTAGTTTTGCACTAACATAATACAACAAACACTCAGAAAGAAGTACTCTGAAGCCACTAAGCCTCTGTGACATTGAGTCTAAGGTCAAATCATATATGGTCAGCGTGCACTCCGTAACACTTTCAGAATCAGCAGTGCTTGTGTATTCCTCTTATAGTTGCACCTCAGATGTTTTCTTTATATTCTTCGAACTTCAAAATTAGATATAGTTTAGTTTTAGATTTTCAAAGGTGACCTTTTATACAGGAATCTCCAGTGAATGGCCCACGTACACAAAAATGTCTTGTACCTTGCAAGCTAAGTACTTTTAAAACTAGAAAGTACATATTCCCTTTAAATAAAACAATGGAGTTCAAAAATAATTTAAGACAAATACCAATATTGATAAATTGACAGAAATTGAATAAAATTTACTTTCTTACAAGGCAACATAAAGCAAAACAAAGAAAGTTCAAACTTGATTCATCATTTACCTATGATCAGTGTCATTAGAAATTCTTATGTCTTCACTGTGTCTATTTAAAAGAATAGAACACAATTTCTCACTAAGGCGAGGAGAATTTTATGCAAGAAAAATGAATATGGAATTTTAGAAGCATTTTTACAAACTATAAACATAAATAATAAAACCACTGACTATGGATTACACTCTATTAGTTCTAAAGTATTGAGGTCAAATGAAAAAGAGATAAATAGTCAGTTAAATCACAGAAGGCCATCTTAATGAAAAGCAGGCATGTGATATCTGGATCTGTCTCCCAAAGCATGGTATCATGCAAGAGCCCACTTCATGCAGTTCAAATGAGTTTGCCTAGAAACAGATTAATTCATGATCTTATTATAAAATGTCATTTAGATTTTGGACAGATACTTCATAGACTCTTTAAGTTAATTCTATTTTAGAGCATGAAGTTGAGTCCAGCAGGGCAAAATGAAGATTTCATATGAATATCTTAATCCTTAAAGCAAGAAAGCTTTCCACAGAATAAGGCCGAGCATTTGAAGACATGACTTTCCTGGGTTTTTTTCCTTAGAAAGATTTTAGAGCCTTTTTAAATCCTTTCATTTAGTCTTAAATTCTGAAAAGCCAGGCTTCAGTATTTCACCTACGTGGAATAAAACCCAAACCAAAAATGTGTGTTTAACATAAGGTTTTTTTAATGAACTATAAATCGACTCTGTTGCAATAATTTTTAACATTAACATATAGTCTTTGCAGAATGAACCAAAACATACACATATATGCAAACACACACATTGAAAAATAAAATAAAAATAGAACATTTGTTTTGTATTAAAAATTCATTAGTGTATTTGAGGGAATCAAATATATTCATAAGCTGTTTTAAATATTTAATGCAAAATATTTTACTACCCAATAAATTCATTAAAGAGTAATCGTAAATGGATGTTTTTTGTTTAATAAATATGCCAAGTTTAATTATCCCAATGTAAATAGTATAGAAGGTAGTGAACATTAAATTCACTGTAAAATTATTTTTATGTTGTATTACCTTCATTGATGTCAATTTAATTAAAGCATACATTGGCAAGGAGCAAAATGACTTAATTATTTAAAACAAAACTTTACTTAATCATTGCCAGAACAAGAATTAAATGCCCTCAAATGACTCATTCTTTACTTTCCTACAAAACTATTGCATGGAAATAAATTAAGAAAAACCATAATTAGTGTATTTTAAAATGTTTTTATCTAATAAATAGAAAATTAAAATCAACCATTTAAGAATATTCTCAATTTTTTGACAAACATATAATACAGTTCTAAATGACTGTCTAAGGAAACCCTATTTTCCACAATTCTATGTAGGTTTTATATATCAATTACAAACTTTTCTTGAACTAATCTATTTGTATGTTTTTGCCTTCTGTTTGATTTGAATTTGCTTTTAATACAAATACAAAAATTTGATGAGTGAGACACATTTTTTGTAGATGAGACTCATCGGTATGTATTTTTTTTAATTTTTTATGTCCTGTTTATGTTTGAGCCCCTGGAACTTAGTGAGCGATAAATAAACATGTATTGAATACATACATGTTTGAATGGATAAGTGGCCTGAAGAATAAATGAATGCATTGAAATACCTCTTTCTTTCCCATTTTAAAAGGAAGATGTTCAGCCTTAAGATGTTAAGTAATTTGCTTAAAGAATTATATGGAAACTTTGAAGATTCTATTGACAAGCTAAGGACTCTTCATTACAGCATATTAGTATCCATGGAAATATAATGTAAAAATGAGTAGGAGTAAAAGTTTATAGAGTGACAATTGCTATAGAGGGACAAAATAACAGTAGGTAGTATGTTTTTTTTTTCCCCTCTTTCTATGTTTATTCATCAGCATCAACAATTTTTAAAACATTTTCACTATATTTGTAAGTCATTTTAAACTGAGAATTTAAACACGCATATCCTGAATTAAAGATTTCTTTTTTTAATAGCTGTATTTCAGAGTTGCTTTTACAAATAACAATACTTTCCCTTTTTACGTAATTTTTGAAATTCCTTTTTATTCGCTGGCACAATTTACTTGTTCACTCGAGAGAGAGGAGAAGAAAAAGGACTATCTGAAAGGTGATGGTAACCCACTGAGTTTGATATTATTTGCATAATTTTCACAATATGGTTCAATGCTTCTTCAAAATGCACTAAAGTGGTCTGACAGCCACAAAAAAAGCTATGTTATAATCCTCCAGGAAAAGATACCTCCATAATATTCCATGCAGCTTAGGAAAACTCTAAGGCTCATGGAAAATGTGAGCTGTTACTAACACCAGAGAATCATAGGACAACGGGGAAAGCTGTCTCATTCCCCACAAACTTGGGTGTGATAGGTCTTCTTACTGAGGACATGATGACTGGAAATGACAATCTAGAAAACAACTGAGAGCGAAAACCAAAAGCTACCAGGATGTGGCAGGCAAAATTTTCACCGGGAAGTGTCAAGTTCAATAGAGACAATGGATACCACAACGTTGGACATAGTAGTAAGAAGAAAGTCTCAGCAGAAGTTACCAATGTGTATCATAAGTGCCCAACCAGAGGAGTAAATGAGTCCAGGTGATTTTAATACATGAAATTTTGGTTAATAAATAAAGTTACATGTACCTAATCATGAGGTCCTAAAATTATTACTAATTAAGCTGTAACATTTGAAAGTGAATTCATTTTAACCCTTCCACTAAAATGGACCAAAAGGTTTTGGGTGAGAGTTTGAGTCAATAAGAAAAAGGTAAATCACCAAGAAGCTGCTCTCTTATGTTCTTCTGCTAAAATGATTATACAATATTGACATGAGTTGATGTGCTTTCATGAGTTGATCAATCCTATCTAAATAAATGTTTATTTATTTATTTTTTATTTTATTTATTTTTTTTAATTTATTTATTATTATTATACTTTAAGTTGTAGGGTACATGTGCATAACGTGCAGGTTTGTTACATATGTATACTTGTGCCATGTTGGTGTGCTGCACCCATCAACTCGTCATTTACATCAGGTATAACTCCCAATGCAATCCCTCCCCCCTCCCCCCTCCCCATGATAGGCCCCGGTGTGTGATGTTCCCCTTCCTGAGTCCAAGTGATCTCATTGTTCAGTTCCCACCTATGAGTGAGAACATGCGGTGTTTGGTTTTCTGTTCTTGTGATAGTTTGCTAAGAATGATGGTTTCCAGCTGCATCCATATCCCTACAAAGGACACAAACTCATCCTTTTTTATGGCTGCATAGTATTCCATGGTGATATGTGCCACATTTTCTTAATCCAATCTGTCATTGATGGACATTTGGGTTGATTCCATAAAATACTGGCAAACCGGATTCAGCAACACATCAAAAAGCTTATCCACCATGATCAAGTGGGCTTCATCCCTGGGATGCAAGGCTGGTTCAACATTCGCAAATCAATAAACATAATCCAGCATATAAACAGAACCAAAGACAAGAACCACATGATTATCTCAATAGATGCAGAAAAGGCTTTTGACAAAATTCAACAGCCCTTCATGCTAAAAACGCTCAATAAATTCGGTATTGATGGAACGTACCTCAAAATAATAAGAGCTATTTATGACAAACCCACAGCCAATATCATACTGAATGGGCAAAAACTGGAAAGATTCCCTTTGAAAACTGGCACAAGACAGGGATGCCCTCTCTCACCACTCCTATTCAACATAGTGTTGGAAGTTCTGGCTAGGGCAATTAGGCAAGAGAAAGAAATCAAGGGTATTCAGTTAGGAAAAGAAGAAGTCAAATTGTCCCTGTTTGCAGATGACATGATTGTATATTTAGAAAACCCCATTGTCTCAGCCCAAAATCTCCTTAAGCTGATAAGCAACTTCAGCAAAGTCTCAGGATACAAAATTAATGTGCAAAAATCACAAGCATTCTTATACACCAGTAACAGACAAACAGAGAGCCAAATCAGGAATGAACTTCCATTCACAATTGCTTCAAAGAGAATCAAATACCTAGGAATCCAACTGACAAGGGATGTAAAGGACCTCTTCAAGGAGAACTACAAACCACTGCTCAGTGAAATAAAAGAGGACACAAACAAATGGAAGAACATACCATGCTCATGCATAGGAAGAATAAATATTGTGAAAATGGCCATACTGCCCAAGGTTATTTATAGATTCAATGCCATCCCCATCAAGCTACCAATGAGTTTCTTCACAGAATTGGAAAAAACTGCTTTAAAGTTCATATGGAACCAAAAAAGAGCCCGCATCTCCAAGACAATCCTAAGTCAAAAGAACAAAGCTGGAGGCATCACGCTACCTGACTTCAAACTATACTACAAGGTTACAGTAACCAAAACAGCATGGTACTGGTACCAAAACAGAGATATAGACCAATGGAACAGAACAGAGTCCTCAGAAATAATACCACACATCTACAGCCATCTGATCTTTGACAAACCTGAGAGAAACAAGAAATGGGGAAAGGATTCCCTATTTAATAAATGGTGCTGGGAAAATTGGCTAGCCATAAGTAGAAAACTGAAACTGGATCCTTTCCTTACTCCTTATACGAAAATTAATTCAAGATGGATTAGAGACTTAAATGTTAGACCTAATACCATAAAAATCCTAGAGGAAAACCTAGGTAGTACCATTCAGGACATAGGCATGGGCAAAGACTTCATGTCTAAAACACCAAAAGCAACAGCAGCAAAAGCCAAAATTGACAAATGGGATCTAATTAAACTAAAGAGCTTCTGCACAGCAAAAGAAACTACCATCAGAGTGAACAGGCAACCTACAGAATGGGAGAAAATTTTTGCAATCTACACATCTGACAAAGGGCTAATATCCAGAACCTACAAAGAACTCAAACAAATTTACAAGAAAAAAACAAACAACCCCATCAAAAAGTGGGCAAAGGATATGAACAGACATTTCTCAAAAGAAGACATTCATACAGCCAACAGACACATGAAAAAATGCTCATCATCACTGGCCATCAGAGAAATGCAAATCAAAACCACAATGAGATACCATCTCACACCAGTTAGAATGGTGATCATTAAAAAGTCAGGAAACAACAGGTGCTGGAGAGGATGTGGAGAAATAGGAACGCTTTTACACTGTTGGTGGGATTGTAAACTAGTTCAACCATTATGGAAAACAGTATGGCGATTCCTCAAGGATCTAGAACTAGATGTACCATATGACCCAGCCATCCCATTACTGGGCATATACCCAAAGGATTATAAATTATGCTGCTATAAAGACACATGCACACGTATGTTTATTGTGGCACTATTCACAATAGCAAAGACTTGGAATCAACCCAAATGTCCATCAGTGACAGATTGGATTAAGAAAAAGGTAGTATGTTAATATCTGCTTAGATGCTGACTAAAATGAGCTATGAGGCAGATCATGAATGGAATAATTACTGGATTATTATGGAAGATGAAGAAACTAAGAAAGGAGAAGCATATGTTCAATACCTCATAAGAGAAATCTATAAAACTTGGTGAATGAATGGGTAAATTAAGAGTGCTGAGAAATCAAAGGAAACCCCAAGAAATATTTATGTGACTGCTATCATGAATGTTTGTGTCCCCCTCAAAATTCATATGTTGAAACCTAACTTCAATGTGGTGATATTAAGATATGAAGCCTTTGGGAGTTGATAAGGTCATAAGATCATCTCATCAATGGGATTGGTGCTCCTATAAAAGAGGCTTGAGGTAACTTGTTTTCCCATTTCACCATGTGAGGACACATAGATGGCACCACCTATGAAGCAAAGAGGGGGACTTCACCAGACATCAGATCTGCTGGTACCTTGATCTTGAATGTCTCAGCCTCCAGAACTCTAAGCAATAAATTTCTGCTGTTTATAAATTACCCAGTCTAAGGTATTTTGTCTTAACAGTCCAAATAGGCTAATACAGTGCAGTATCTGAAGAAAAATGTTTCCATTTTGATTAAGGAAGGAAAAAGTAACATGTTGAGAAAGATATGATTGTTCCAACTTTCCAAATACTATGATTTGAAACCAGTGAGGACAACACAACAAACAGGTCTTGTAGGAATTAATTTCAAAGTACAGATTATAACAAGATGTTAAAATGATAAGTCTGGAAATGAAGAACTGGTCTTTATCCACATTGCCAGGTGCAGTGCCTCACACCTGTAATCCCAGCACTTTGGGAGGCCGAGGTGGGCACATCACCTGAGGTCAGGAGTTCCAGACCAGCCTAGCTAACATGGTGTAACCCCATCTCTAGTAAAAATACAAAAAAAAAAAAAAAAAAAAAGATTAGCCAGGCATGGTGGAGCATGCCTGTAATCTCGTCTACTCAGGAGGCCGAGGCAGGAGAATCACTTGAACCTGGGAGGAGGAGGTTGCAATGAGCAGAGATTGTGACACTGCCCTCCAGCCTGGGCGGTAGAGACTCCGTCTCAAAAAAAAAAAAAAAAAAAAAAAAAGTTTGAAGTTTTGTAGTTCTCAAGTAAATGAATGAATAATATGTTGATTTTCTTCTTGTTCCTCTAGATTTTTTTTTCTTTTTTAATCTTTGGGCCCTCACATTGCTGTACTATCTGCAAAGATATTCTTGCACATATCTCCTTCACATATTTTAATCATTCAACTATCAATTGAAACATCTCGTAACGTCAGCATAGCCTTGGTAAACTCAGTACTTGTTATATACAAAGCAAGACTTTATGCACTTCACATCAATTAACTCATTTAATCCTGATGAAAACCCTATGAAATAGTACTGTCATAATTATATTTTACTTAAAGCAAGAAATGGAGACAAGGAAAGTATAAGAAATTTGTAATAACAACTAGAATCTCAGTAAGTGAGACTTGGACCAAGGCAGTATGTCTTAATACATGCTCTTAACCACCAGTCTATGCTGTTTAAGTATTTCTTCACCCCATTTGTAATATTTTAGAATGCATAACCCTCTGAAATTATCCTATTCATTTATTTCCTAGTAGGTTTTCTCCTATTTCAGAAAGCATTTACCTATAAAGATGAAATGTCAAACGTCTAAACTTTCATTGTAAGTATGCAGTTTAAAAAATATGCACAAGTCAAGCAGAGAAGTTAAAAGTTGTCCTAGATTATATTAATTTATATATTCACACACTTTGTATCATGTGATTTTGCAGACCCTCTCATTACAGAGGTGAAATATATTTCTGCCTCCCTTGGCTTTGTTTTCAGCCCTGAAGCATACTGTAGCCGAGGGGATATATGTCGTAGTAACTTGATAAGAGGCTAGAAAAGAATGTTTGCAATACCTCTCTTTCACCATTAGAACATGACTAGCTCACTGGTTCAAGGGACTGATCCAGTTGAGTGGAGTCTAATCCCCAGCTTATCTTCAAATTTAGGAACCAAGTAACGATTATTATGTTATGTCACCGAGCTTTTGTGCTTGTTTGTAATACAGCGCTTTTTATAGTAAGAGCTGATTGATAGAGAAATTGGTACCAGAAAAGGATACTGTCATTGTAAAAATCTAAATTTTCTGGCATTGCCTTTACAACAGGCAGCAGTCTCTGAGGAAATGGTTAGAAGAGGTTGGGAAAATGCCAAGGGAACTGTTTCAGGAGGATGAAAAATTGGAGACATGTGTTTTGTAGTGATGAAATATTTGATAAAACTCTCACGTGAGGTTATTTAGAAGATTGAAAATGCACCTAATGAATTTTTAGAATTGGAAAAGGAGACCTCTGGAGAAAATAAAATGTTGACAGCTTGAGTTTTACCCTTTTCGGTACAAAAAATAAAAACTAAAAGTAAGAGCTGAGCTCAGAACAGACTTTGTAAGCAGAATTTGGAATTCATATGTAGTTGAGAACTTGTTGGGTTGGAAAATAACAACTTTTTATCATCTTTAATCATCCAAATCTTCTCAAAATAAGATATAGACAGGGTCAAGAACCTTCCTTCAGTATTATGTTCATGTACGACAATAAAACATGTACGTAGCCCTGTTAGGTGCTAAAATATATTACAAAATGAGCTGTTTTAAATATGTGGTAGTGGTGCATAAATGAGTAGATTAATGGACTATAGTAGGAACAATAATGAGACATACTTTTGGAGACACCCGAGCACCAGTCTATCTAGGAGGTTGTGAATCAGCAGTTAAAAATGCAGATTTTCTGCCATCAAAGACTGGGGAGGACTGTGGCAAATTAATATGATCACAAATCATTTGTTACTCTTGTTATGAGGGGGGAGCAGAGATTTGTTCTACTGCCTTTGAACTTGGTCTTGACTTCTATGAACAATAGAAAGAAAAGGTGATATACAGGGTCAGTGGAATGTGGCTGACAAATGCTTCTCCAGCTCTGGGAATAAGCTATCTTGGACATGTAGGCTGATGGAGTCTGCAGATGAGAACATCTACATGAGAGACCCTAAGCAAGGACCAAGCCACTGAGCTCAGTCAACCCACAGAAATCTGAAAGATACCAATAAATTGTGAGATTAAACTACTAATTTGGAAGGTGCTTCATTATAGAACAATAGATAAGTAGGAAGAGGCAGATGATGAAAGCTTGAAAACCAAAGAATTAAAATAAATTCAAGCAAAGGTAAGTTCTGTGAAGGAGATACAAGAAATTAAAGAGTTCAGGATCCATATGCATCCATTGATTGATTTAGTTTTGAACAGCAGTATACAGGAAATTAGCCTGAAAGCCCTTGGTCTAGGATTAAATGAGTATGAACAACTTATAAGCAATTTTAGAACACATCATTAACTAAAAATCAATACTGAATGCCCTTATGTATGTCTTTCAAAAGAAATGGCATATGAAATAGTCAAATGGGCCTGGCGTGGTGGCTCACACTTGTAATCTCAGCACTTGGGGAGGCAGAGGTGGGTGGAGCACGAGGCCAAGTGTTCAAGATCAGCCTGGCCAACATGGTGAAATCCTATCTCTGCTAAAAATACTAAAATTAGCTAAGCATGGTGGCACACACCTGTAATCCCAGCTACTCGGGAGGCTGAGATAGGAGAATCACTTGAACGCAGGAGAATCACTTGAACCCAGGAGTCGGTGGTTGCAATGATCTATCGTGCCATGCACTCCAGCCTGGGTGACAGAGCAAGACTCCATTTCAAAAAAAAAGAAAGGAATAGTCAAATGGAAAATATTATCTTTTAAAAAGTAGTTAAAAGAAATATAAGAGTAATTAAAATGTTTATAAAATAAATGCCAAAGATATCAGATTATTTAATATGTAATGTGCTCATAAAAATCAAAGGGAAGTAACATCCTAAATTATAAATGAACAATATAAAGGAATGAATAATTTTTTTTAAAAGCACAAATTGTAAAAAATAGTCAACCTCATAATTATTAGTAAAATGCAAATTAAAAATTATTGATATATTTCAAACCTTTTCCTTAGTAAATGAATGTTCAAAAAATAGAATTAGGCAGTCTGCTGGTGAGTGTCAAAAGTAAGTGTCTGATATCTTACTACCAGGCAAGCATGTAGTTACAGTGACAGATCCAGGCATACACACCATCCAAAGAACCACACTCACCAGAAAAGTTTTAAGAATAAAAAAAACAACTCCTGTTTACTCTAGGTAGGTTCAAAAATTTGTAACATTTTGTTTTCATTTGCTTTACCATTTGTTCACTTTTTCCCTCTGTCTTACTCTAAATTTATAATTTATTTCTGTGTCTATCTTGCTGTGAAATCTATTATTTATTCATAATATGTTTATTCAAACTACTTTCAATATAATTTGTCCCTGTATTTATAAACATTTTAGAGTGTATTTCATAAGAACAAGGAATCAAGAGATGTAACATTATTACTAAAACAATTTTGTACCAACAGTTCATATTCAAATGTCCCTAATTGATCAATCAGTTCTTTTATAGATTTTTTTTCTACTAAGAAATGCAATTTAGTATCACACATAAGACTAATTGTCATGTTCCTTTTAGCTGCTTTAATCAGAAAATTTCTCAGTTTTTATCTTTTTTCATTTTGACATTTTAAAAATGACAGCCCAATTATTTTGTAGATTATCCCACAATTTGGGAATTCAATGTTTCTTCATAGATAGATTCATGTTATTCATATTTTTGTCAGGGGTATTCAAAAATGAGACTGTACTATTCTCAGTGTATCATAAAAGAGGGTACATGATGGCAGTTCATCCCCTTAATGGTGAAATTAACTTTAATTACTTTATTAAGTATGAGGTAACTAGGTTAAGGTCCTGATGACAAAGTTTATACACTATAAAATTATTATTTTTTATTTGTATTTGAAACATTTCATGGGAAAAAACTGTGCGAGTGAAAATATACTGTTCGTTGTCAAGTTTTCACACAGTAGATTCAGTACCTGTCGCTTTTATTCGTTTGGGCTAAATTAATGACAGTTACAAAATGTTAATTTTCTAACTCTACTTTTTATTGTACATTTAGTAACTTCTGTGTCACTCTAAGGAAAAAAAACTTCCCTTCCGTATTTATTTACATGTTCATTTGTCTGTTTTTCTATTAATCATCTATTATCTGCATAGGTATTAATATAGATAGATAGATAGATAGATAGATATCCACACATGTACAGAGACAGACAGTGAGAAGAGAGAGAGAGAGAGAGAGAATGGAGGGGAACAAAGAGAGAGATGGAAAGAGACAGAGAGAGAGAGACAGAATTGTTACTTTCCACAATTCATATTCCATTTTTGTTTGAACTTTTAATTCATAGATGTACTGATATCATTTAACTTAACAGAATATATAAATAATATAAGAAAAATAATTCCAAGATAGCAATGATATTAAAGATATAATAACATAATTTTAAAAATTTTCCTCTAAATGTTCATAAAATGCTTTCAATAAAACCTCTCGCTGAAATTTTCAACCTCTCTCATTATTCTTTCGAAAAAGAGCATTATATTTTCAAATAAAAAAATGCCTGTTAAAGTTGTACTTTGTTAAATCAGTTGTTTTATCTCCTCAATAATGAATGATGATAACAAGGAAATGACCCTTGGCATGTGACAAACTGAGATAAACAAAAACAATTCTATAAGAATTTAATTCTAATATGTAAGAGATCTGGTAAGAAATTTATGCATTAAAATGTGGAGATAACAATTATATTACCTATTTTATAGGGTTGTTGTAAAGACTGAAGGAGGGAATCAAATGAGAGAAAGCCATAAAGTTTTTAGAACAGTACCTGCCATAGAAACACCATTTAAAAATACCATTATTATTATGATGGTGTGATTCCTATATAGTGCATACAAAATATTCCCTATCAGGTAAGAAAAAGTAAAAGATTCGTAACAGGTTAAATGGATATTTGGTGAAAATATCTTGAAATTTGAAATCTATCATTTTGTATTTGAATTCTAACGTGTTAACCTTGTAAATGATGTTGTCCACTTGCTAGGTGAACATACGTGAAATTATTTAACGATCCTACACTGAAAATTATTGAACTATTTTGCACTGTTCAATCCCTTTAACCATAAAATGGACATGATGATGATAATGACTTTTGCCTTATGTGAAGATTCTCTTGAATTCACTTATTTAATGAAATTTGTATTTAAAATATTTTAAAATTAGAGAAAAACATAATACACACATATCCTTATGTAGAATTGACAAATATTAATATATTGACTAATCTACTTGAGATTTTTTTTCTTTTAAGTGCAATATTATAGAAATATTACAGAGCAACATCCAGTGCTCCTCCTCTCTTCCAAACCACTTCATTACGCAGACATGAGCAGTACTTGGAAACTGGCATATTTCTTTTCTGTTCACTTACTATGTAAATGATACAGTGTGTCATATCATATACTTTAGAAGCACATAAATGACATGATTTTATATGTGGTTGAGCAAACTATTATTATCCAGATTTACAGATACTGATAAATATAGTACACTTATTATAATCTCAATGAAACTTAAGTGTAGTTTATTATTATTATTGTTACCATTATTACTATTGCAAACGTGTAAATATTATGCTAGTTTTCAGCAATATAAAATAAACATTTTGACATTTTTAAGATATTCATTGTAAGCTAGTAAGTGATGAATATTTGGAGATGATGCTTGTGTGTTTGAAAGGAAAATGTTCTCTAAAACTTAATTGCAGCCTGTAATTAAAACCAGCTACTTTCTTGGTATTTAGAATATTTTATATCCACATTCTTTGCAATCTATTCTAATGAAATTATGAGTTATTATGCTATAATCTCCCAAAAGGCTTCTGTTTTTATTATTCCTTGTATTTGGTAAACTTTTATTTGGAATATTTGAGTCTCTATTGCTAGGTATATAAAGGTTATTTTATATTTATTATCTATTATTTATTTTAGCATCAACTAATGAACCAAATAGCCAATTAGCATCAGTTTAATATTACTACAACAGATTTGTTTGGTTGCTGTTGCTATTATTGCTATTATTATTATAATCTGAGAATATACATCTATTAATGCTTTTACTTCCAGTCTGTGACATATTGTAGGTTTCTCTTACTTTCTCTCTCAAATATATCTTTAAAAATATTTCTTAGCATGTAGCATTTAATATATTGATTGCTACGTGTTTGAATTAATATCTATAGTCTTGTTTTCTATTTACCCTCCTTATCTGTTTCTTGTTCTCTTTTTCTCTTTTTAGTTTTTCCATCAAATTTATTTAAACATTTTGTCCCTACCTCCAACACATACATATTCACACACTTTCTTTTCAAAAAATTCTAGTTTTTCCTCAACTAATAGATTGAAAGTTGTATGTTCATTATTCTTTTAGCAAAATACAAGAATATACTGAGGATGCATACTTTTTTTAAAAGAATATGGCTTTTTAATTTTTATTATATCTGAGAATCCTAGCATATCTGTTAACAAGTAAGTTTTGTTCTTTTACAGCTTTTGTTCATCCTCTCTGGAAAATTATAAGGAGCTTAAATTTTTTAATTGAATTACTTCATTTTCTATATCCTTTTAATATAATATTTTAATTCTAATGCTATTTAAACCTAATTATTATCAGATTATCAAGACATGTGCTTACCGTTGTATTATATATTTCTTTTTTTCTGTGTTCAGCTATTTTTTAAATAAATATCTCTAATACTAGTTACTCAATGGAAATCTCTAAGTGCTGATTTCTTTTCATTAAGCTGTCTTTAATTTATCCTCATTTTGGCTGATGATAATCAGCAACAGATTTATCCTTTGATAACTATTTTTCCATCACATGTTACATGTATCATTTTGGTTTTCTTATCTATATATCTTTTTTTTTTATATCTTTATGATAAGAAGTCTGTTAAGTTTGTACCTCCTGTGTACATAATCTTCCTTTTCTGTGAAGTTTGATTTTGAAATTTAGTTTTCACTTTTTGGTGCTCACTTTCTGATGTTTGTAGAGGTAAGATTGTGCCCACTAATCCTGATAAACACTTATCTATGCTTCTTAAATCTAGACATTTCTGATTTCTTTTAAATTATAAAAACTGTCCTCTCTTATCTCTGTGAATGTTATGTCTTTCTTATCTTTTACACTCAGAGATAAAATGTGTTAATTAAATGTTCTTTCATATTTCCCTTCTCTTTATCTAGTTTACATAATTTCCTCGGATTCACATTAAACTTTACCTGTAAACTTTCTCTCTTCAGCTATGTGTAATGCTGTTCAATTGCCCACTCATTATTTAATATCAATTACATACAGCCACACATATGGGTAAATGTTTATAGAGGCATACAGACATAAATAGGAATATATAGAGAGATGGAGATTTTTCTACAAGATTTGTAGAGTTTTTATCAAAGGCTTTTGTCCCTTGGTTTCTGTAATTTTTCTTCCTTTCATTATAATTATTTTTATTATAAATTTTGGTATAATTTTATTCTTTTCTATTCTTTAATCACATTTCTTATAAATGGTTTCATTATATCAATTTGGAGATTACGAATTCTTCTGTTTGTAATTTCTGCTGACTTCACCCTAGAGTGAATTGATAATTCTTATGATTGCAAAGTTTTATATGTGAGTTCTTCTTTAGTGAAGGCTTAGTTTGTGTTTGCTTTTTTCCCTGGCCAAGTCCTCTATGACCTACTTTATGGAAAAGCTTCTACAGAGTAGTTCAAGTTTAATTGTGCAGGCATCCCAGAGCTTTAACTGAAACTATTTTTATTTTATCACTAATTTATAGTCATGAGATTACTGCACATTTGGATAATAAAATATATATCTGGACATTTGGGTCCCACACCTTCATGCATCTTTAGGCTAGGGTTTAATCATTTTATTAAAGATCTCCACTCTCTGTCCCAAACCCCAACCTCTCTCTCGGAGACCTGGGAAGACAATCATACTTTTCACTTCTCTCTATTGAATACAGTTTCCTTAGTCATTTTATTTTAATCAAGGACAGTCCCTTATGTAAGAGTTACAATTTTAGCTCTGAAGGGATAAGACTGCATCTTTCCTTATTAAAAATCCAGGCTTTTGCTGGTAGAACGATTCCAATTTTATTATATTATCCAGGTCACTTTCAAGTTAAGTCATGAGTTTTCCATTCCCAGTTTGAGTTTACTCTTCATGTCCAGGGTTTCTTGTTTCCTCTTAAACTTAACTCTCATCTTAAAATGGTAATTTATATTTTTCACAGTATTTTTGTGCATTTCAAACACGAAGTTTTTAATCAGGTTAGTCATCCATGTTGCTGGAAGCCATTTCTATATATTTTTCACTTTGTCAATTACTATTATGAGAAAAAGCTACATAAGCAAGATCAAAAGCAATAGAATTACAAGGAGAGATTTTAATGCTTTTGCAAGATGGAATATAATAATATATGTTCAAATTTGATTCACAGAATGGACTTGAGCACATCAAGATCTGTATTTTTCTGTAACACCATGACTCTGAAAATTCACTTAACTTTGTTGGACCCATAAGGAAGAAATAAATTGAGATACAGCAGCACAAAACACATCTTGCCTTCAAGCTTTTATAAATTTCTATAATGAAATTATTATATAAAAGAGCCTTAAAATATTTCTCCTATAATGTCCTCATTTAACAAGTAAAGAAATACACAACATATAAGCAATCCATAGTGTCAGATTCCATTCTACAGATTCATCTCCTTCTTCTATATCAGTGTCCTTTCCAGGTTGAGACTCCCTAAGTCTAATGCAGAAACCTTTAAAAACCTTAGAAGTAATTGTATTCCAATCTGCCAAGGAGATAACTTTCAATTTGAGTAAATTTATAGATGGCTAGATTCCAGCCATTCATAAGGAAAATAAGTATTATGTCATTTGAAAATTACATAATTAAATGTTATATTTTAAAATTGTCAATATCCCTCCAACTCCTAAATTATGGTTTTTATGTGTGTGTGTATGTGTGTAGAGAGAGAGAGAGAAAGAGAGAGAGAGAGAACCCCATGGAATGCTATATAGCTTTGATTGCTCAAACAAAACAATAATAATAATATCTAGTTTGTGAATCATAATTCTTGTTGAAACTGAAAGATTTATGCTGGAGCAGAAAATCATGAAAGGAGCTACACCTAACCCAAATGTCTGATAGGAAGACAGATTGTTGATATATATTAAAAAATCTAAAACAAGGCTGGGCGCGGTGGCTCAAGCCTGTAATCCCAGCACTTTGGGAGACCGAGACGGGTGGATCACAAGGTCGGAGATCGAGACCATCCTGGCTAACATGGTGAAACCCCGTCTCTACTAAAAAATACAAAAACCTAGCCCGGCGAGGTGGCGGGCGCCTGTAGTCCCAGCTACTCGGAGGCTGAGGCGGGAGAATGGCGTGAACCCGGAAGGCGGAGCTTGCAGTGAGCTGAGATCCCGGCACTGCGCTCCAGCCTGGGCAACAGAGCAAGACTCCGTCTCAAAAAAAAAAAAAAAAAAAAAAAAAAAAAAAAAAAAAATACCAAAAGAAAAGTTGTGAAACTCTGTGCATGAACTTTTAATATTTTAAATATTTTATGAAGATTCTTAGGGTTCAGTTCACTCTATCTCTATTCTGTCCGAACTACACTATCACTCTTACTCTCTGAAAGTGGACAAAATTTGTTTTTCTAAGAAAATTACGGACTTCGTGAGAATTTGAAAAGTCTAAGTGTTACTAAATAGAAAAATTTTACCACATGATTTGCTGTATCTAGATAAGAAATTGTGCGTGTGTGTGTGTAGCAGAGAAATTCAATGACTACAAATAACATATTTGGAACAGTTGGGTGGTTTTGATATGGACTATAGCATATTAGATAAAAGTAATGTACTCATATTTCTTGAATAGTTTGATAACTATAGTGCTGTAGAAAATATGTTCTTAGGGGATATGTGTTGAAGTGTTTAGGGCATGTAGTATGGTATCTACAACTTTCAAATGTGTGTGCGTGTGTAACAGGGGGATGACAAACTTAATTGGTGGATCTGGGTAAAAGGTATATGGATGTTCTTTTCACTTATTTGACAAATTATGCAGGCATCTCAAAGTGTACACATCTACCGGGTTTCCTAGTTCAAGAAATAATGAAGTCTCTCACTCCTTTGTCAAATTGATAAACACTGCTTTCTCTTTCTATACACATATTTAATCAGTACTCAATTGCTGCAGATTTTTAGCTCTTAAATGTGTTCAAAGACATCTGCTTCTCTCAAAACCTATACCATGGTTTATACTAACATCATCTTTGACAAATATATAACCTTGCACAACTATGATCAATTTCCCTCATGAAAGCGATAATAATCTTGCTAAAATATAAAATATAATGATGTCACGACCCTTTAAATACTTTCAGTGGCTTCCTGTGATCCTCAGAACAAATCCCTTAAGGCAAATTTTAAGAGGTCTCATCTGTAGTTTATCTTTGGCCTTCAGTGGAATGCTGGGCTCTTCGTTGTTGCTCAATTTCTTCTTTCTAACTGAAGTTATTTTCCTGCCATCTTCCCCTGCAAATTCTTTTAATTTCTTGAATTCTCAGACGAGATGTCACTCCCTTCAAAAATTCTTCATGAGCTCGAAGACTACACTTCTCATATAGTATAGTACTGTACTATCTAAATGAGTTCTCCTGTGTGTACCCCATAGGCCCTGTACTCACTCATCTTCCTGCATGATAATCTCCAGCTGTGCTTCCTGTCCTTTAGCACAGCAGTCCCCAACCTTTTTGACACCAGGGACTAGTTTCATGGAAGACAATTTTTCCATGAATGGTGGGACAGGGGGTTGGATTCAGGATGAAACTTCCACCTCAGATCATCAGGCATTAGATTCTCATAAGGAATGTGGAAACTAGATCCCTCACACGCGCAGTTCTCAATAAGGTTCACGCTCCTATGAAAATCTAATGCTGCTGTTCATCTGACAGAAGGCAGAGGAGCTCGGGGACAATGCTCGCTCACCGCTCACCTTCTACCATGCGGCAAGAATCCTAACAGGCAGTGGCCCCCGGGAATTGGGGACATCTGCTTTAGCAGATACTATATCCATCTTTCCTAATTTTGTACACCACCATCTGAATGAGTGACTAAAACGTGGTACACTCCCCATAGATAATTGTCAAATAATTATTGTTTGGACTATACAGTGAAACTAATTTGTAATTGAATATTTGTAAATTCACTTTCAATGTTATAATAGGGCCATTCAAAGCTACTAGATGACTAATGAGAAAGAAGTAAGTATTCTATGATTTCTAAGAAAAAGGAAAATATAGGCAGTTCAGTCTATTTGGACCTCAGATATAACTTTTGTTAATTTCATTATTCTTGAAAGAGGGTCTTACTAGGTGAGAGAAAATGGAGTGGAACACTATTAAAACAATCTATAGGGACAGAATATATAGGAACAGAAAGCATATCAGTGGTTGCCTAAGTCTGGAGGGGTGGAATTGACCGAGATGGCAAAAGAGCAACAGAAATGTTCTATTTCTTTATTGTGTGGTTGTTACAAAGATGTATAAATTCCTCAAAACTCATCAAAATATATACCTGAAAGTGGTACATTATACTTCAATTATGTTGATTTTTTAAATGCTTCAGTAATTTAAACAGCTCCTCAATAACATTTCCAGCAGAGAAAGTGTTCAACGGTTTTTGCTGTTGGAGAAAAATGCTATGAGATAATATTATTTAAAATTTCTAAATAGTAGTAATAATGCTGAAATCTGTTTAAAGAGCCTTTTTATGGTAATTTGTATATAAAAGGAAATTAATGGGTCCTACACTAATTTTATTCAGTGATTAAATCACCAAACTACTGATCTTTCCCTTGCTTATTCATAGACCGTCAGGTAATTAGGACTGTCTCTACTATATCATCTGCCAGCTGTGAGGAGAATGAGAACAATAGTTACGCAGTTCAGTGGAATCATTACCATCCATATAGGAAAACAGGACCTTTGTAATTGTTAACAACAGGGCTAGATATATTTCTTTTCCATTTTCGTTGTACTTATTAAATAAAAAGCCATTAGCCAACCAAAGACTTAGATGTCTATGTGCATATACAATTAATTAATTCTAATTTCTTTAATAAGACTATTATTATTGTAGCACTGGAGTAATTCTAAGGAATAAAGAAAAAATCAAGCAGGGTTTAATTCTAATATCAAGACATCTTACAGAAATATGTTTCTTAAACATACGTCAATCTTTATCTTAAAAATCACAGTTAAGGATCTAATAAATACTATATCAAGTCAAATTGAGTAAAGCAAAGAGAGTCATCCACAGTTTTGGGCCTCTTAAACTAAAAATACTCTTTACTCTATTGCTTCAACTTTGACTCTGTTGAAAACACACACATGTATACAGACTTTAACACACAATTGGGAAATATTAATGGAAAAATAAAACACGAATATTAATACCTATGAGACAAATAAGTAATGATGTATAATGGGAGAAAGTGAGGTGGAATTAACTAAAAACATTTTTTTTAGTTGAGGTACAATTTACATAATACAAAATGCAAAGATCTTAAGTGTTTCAGTTAATGAGGATTTTTTGTTTGTTTTTGTTTTGAGACAGGGTGTCCTTCTGTCACCTAGGCTGAAGTGCAGTAAGTGCAGTGGCACAATCTCAGGTCACTGCAATCTCCGCCTCCTGGACTCAAGCAGTTCTCAGATCTCAGCCTCCCAGGTAGCTGGGACTACCAGTGTGTACCACCAACCCCGGAAAATCTTTGTTTTTTAAATAGAGATGGAGTTTCACCATGGTGCCCAGGCTGGTCTGGGGCTCCTAGACTCAAGCTATCTGCCTGTCTTGGTCTCCCAAAGTATTAGGATGCCAGTTAATGAGTTTTAATACTTGAATGAGCACATATATCCACCACCCAAAACATTACAAAGCATATTCTCATCACTCAATAAGTCCTCTTGTGACATCTTCCAGTAAATTACTCACTCTGAGATGACAAATTTCTGATTACTATCACCATAGATTAGCTTTGCCTCTTGTTAGAATTTGTGTAAACGAAATTACATCGTACATATTTTCTCATGTCTTTGAGTTTTTTCACCCAACAAAATGTATTTGAGGTTTATAGTCTACAATGGTTGTATCCATAGTGAGCCTAGTGCTTACAGTATCCTTTTATTATCTCTTCAATGTATGTAGAATATTTTGATCCTGATATTTGTAAGTTTTACTTTTAGCATCATGGAGAGTTTTACTATGGCCTTATCAATTTTATTAATCTCATCAAATATCAACATCGATTTAATCTTTAAAAATTGAATCTCAATTATTTTATATCATTGATTTCTACACATATTTCCGTGATGGCCTGTCTTTAGATTCAATTTGCTTTTCTTTCCCCAGCTTCTTAAATTGAAGCTTAGATAATTTTTTTTTCTTTTCTAATATGAGGCATTTTCACTTAAAAGTTAATTATTAACATGATAAATTTCTAATAGCCACAGCCTAACTTCAACCCAGAGATTTATGTTATGCTTCCCTTATCATTCAGTTCAAAATATTTTCTAAATTCTTCATAATTTTGTATCATGGTATTTTATAAGCAAATTTGTAAATTTTAACATACTTAGGAATTTTATTAATACCTTGTTATAAATTACTTCTAATTTAATTCTATAATCATCAGAGAACATATGCTTTAATTTTTTGGACTCACTGTTTACATCAATAGCATATCTTTTTCATTATCTTGTTTGTTTTTATTTTTTGAGACAGAGATTTTACTCTTGTCGCCCAGGCTGGAGTGCAATGGAGCGAGATCTAGGCTCACTGCAACCTCTGCCTCCCGGGCTCAAGTGATTCTCCTGCCTCAGCCTCCTGAGTAGCTGGGATTACAGGTGCCTGCCACCACGCCCAGTTAATTTTTGTATTTTTAGTAGAGATGGGGTTTTGCCATGTTGGCCAGGCTGGTATCGAATTCCTGACCTCAAGTGATCCACCCGCCTCGGCCTCCCGAAGTGCTGGGATTACAGACGTGAGCCACTGCACCCGGACCACGATCTTATTTCTGCCTGTCATATACATGTGACACACACACATTTATTTATTTTTCTAGTGCATGTCATCCTTTTTTTCCAGTAGTGTTATTTCCAATCAACCTGAAGACTTTCTTTTAGCATGTCTTTTAGGGGTCGTTGGAGACTAATTCATACAGCTTTTTTTGGTAATAAATTATTTTAACTTTTCCCTTCATGTTTTGAATGTTTTAATTAATGGAACAGGTTTGGCTTTGTAGAAAGAACGAGCAGACAGTACAGAGTTTCCAAATGCCCTCTTCCTACCCCATCGGCATATTGTTTTTTGATTCATTTTCTGTTCAAATCTTTTGCCCATTTCTTAATTGCATTGTTTTCTTTTTGTTGAGTTTTAAGAACTTTTTGTATATTTTACATGCCAATCTTTTATCAAGATATGTGTTTTCTCTTTATTTATAAAGGATCTTTTGCATGGATATCAAATCTTTTTTAAGGACAAAGATAGGTTGTCCTTTTCTCCAGCATTTTACAGATGCCATATGTCTTTGATGAGAAGTCAACCATCATCTTGTATCATGATCTCCCTCTGTGTAATGTGTTTATAGCCCTTCTGTCAACTTTTAGTACTCTGTGTCTTTGGTTTTTAAATGGATAGACTATGATGTTTCTAGTTGTTGTTTATTCTTTTTTAACTCAGAGTTTACTAAATGTCTTAGAATTTGAGCTTGACATATTTAACCATTTTTGGAAATTTTCTTCCATTTTTACTTCAATTTGATCTGGTCTATTTTCTTTATCTCCACTTTCTACAGCTCCAATGACACATATGTTGTATTCCTTGATATAGTCCCACATATCTTGGGCATTTAATTTATATTTAAGTTTAATTTTTACTTTATTTTGAATAATTTTAATGAATCCACATTCAAGATCTCCATACTATGTTTCAGCTGAATCGATTCTGCTATTAACCCTCTTTTTTCTTTTCTAACATTGCATGTTTTTCCTAACATTTCTATTTAACTCCTTTTCATGGTTTCCACCTATCTGCTAATATTTCCTAGCTCTTTATGTTTGCTTTGCCATTAAATTATTTGACATCATCATTATACATGTAAAGCTTCTCTCTGATTGTTCCACCATCTGGCTCATTTTTGTTTTTGCTTGTATTGACTGTTTTGTCGTTTGACCATGAACAGCTCACTATAGCTTTTACATTTTACCCTTAATGTTTTACTGTAAGCATGAAATTTTATGTAAGAGAATTCTTTAACCAACAATAAAATAATTACTCCCAGAAAATAACACTCTCCTTTTCATCAGGTCACTAGTATTAGAATTTAGGATTTAAACTTTAGTTAGATTTAGTTCACCACTGACTCTCAGTATTTGAGTATGGCATCAGGTGTTGATTTTCATTTTTAAATCTTTGAGGACGTCTCTTATATCTCCAGTTCCAGCCTCACATTTTATTCTTTAGGTGATCTCATGTCACCCTGCTACCCTGCTTGAGTCTTCAGAGGATCATTTTGCTTCAAACAGTATAGGTCTGAGGGGGATTTACCTACTTCTCTTGCCCTGCCCTCAGCCTTCCACTAATGGCTTCTTTGTACTCAATGCAGGCACAGAGTATCTCTGAAATACTTTCCTCACCTTTCCCTCTCATCTCTCTTCAGAGGATGTCTGCAAAACCTGTAAAGGTCTAGGGCACCTTAAAGGGATTTATTTCTTTATCTCAGCTCTCCTCACCATCTCCCTTTTTAGTCAGAAGCTGTAACACTCTTATCCACTCTCGTCCAAGGCCCACTTTAGAGGCTTTTTTTTTTTTTTTTTTTTTTTGCTAGCGTGCCATACAGTCAGTCTTCAGTAAGCCCTGCCTTTACTAGAGGAATGTCCCATGTCCCTCAGATGGGATCTCTCTCATTCTTAATAAGGCCATACCTATGTACTCAATGAGGGACCATAGGAAAGAATTGACCAGTGTTTGCAGACTTTCTTTAGTTGACCCACTTCTGACCAAAAACTAAACAGAAATCTGTGGGGCGAAATGCTGATCTGGGAAAACATTGTTTGCTCTTTTACTACCCTTTGAAATGAGAGTTTTTATATTGGTTGCCACCTCAACATTCATAATTTTACAATATCTAAACTTACAAATATGTTAATCAGTAATTTATATTTTTTTGTTATTGTAAAATAAAAATACAGAGGAACTATTAGTGATATATACAGGACACAGAGCAGAGACCAACTACAGAGATGGAGACTCACAACATTTAGCTTTCTAAGGCATAAAGGTAAACATTTTAACAGAGTAATTGGAAGAGGCCTCCCCAGTGAGGTGACATATATTGGGAGATTTTTTTCTGTTATTTCCTATTCTATAATTTTTACTAATATATTATTTATATGCAATTAAGTTCACAAATTTTAAATATGCAGCTTGAGAAATTTTTATAATTGTGTCTAATCATGAAGACATCATAGATATTAAAACTCTAAATAAAGTTTTTTGATGTCCTTTTACATCCAGTCCTCACCCCACAACCACCATCTCAGACAAAACCCATCTGCCTTCTTTCACAAAGTTGTGTTTTTTTCCAGAATTTCATATAAGCAGATTCATATATAGTATTTCTGTTTGATTTCTTTAACTTACTATGATGTTTTTGAGATTGATTAATGTTGCTGCATTATTTCTGTGTAGTATTTTATGGGACGGACCTACACAATATGTGTATGCATTCACAAATGAATGGAAATTTGTGTTGCCTCCAGATTTTCATAATTTTGAATAATGCTATTGTGAACATTTATGTACATGTTTTTCTGTGGATGTATATTTGTATTTCTCTTATGTAAATATCTACAAGTGAAGCTGCTTTGTCCTTTGGATAAGTGTGTATTTCACTTTATAAGATAATGCGATATTCTTTTCTAAAGGAAGTTGTACCTTTCTTCATTCCCATCAGCAACGTATGAAATTTACAGTTACTACAAATTCCCTGCAACATTAGATACTATTGTTTTTTGTTTAGTCTCTTTAGTTGGTGTGTTGTGATATTCACTTGTAGTATGAATTTGTATCTTTCTGATGTGTTAAATTATTTGTACATTTTCACTTGAATTGTTTTCTTATTAGTGATTGTAGATATAAACACTTGGTTTGAATATGTTCTTCTTAAAAATGTTTTTCTTCTAGCATCTGTCTTATTTTTGTTTGTTTCATTTTTGTTTTAAATATGTCTTTTCCTAGCAAATATGTTTCTATTCCTGAAATTCATTTTATTACTTTAATTTCTGCTTGTGTATAATGTGGCCTGTTTAAAAACTATTGTTAATCAAATGTAACAGAGATTTTCTTCTGTTTTCACCTAAAACTTTAATAGTTTGAGCATATTGAGTTAGACCTGTAATACTTGTTAAGATAATTTTTATAGAGAGAGTAAGACTTTAAATATTCCCCTTCCTCATACGGATATTCAGTTGTTCAAACAGCATTTTATGAAAAGATTATCTTTTTCCGTTACATTATTTTGGCACCTTTGCCAAAAGTCAATTGGCCATTGACCACATGAGGGCAGAATATTTATGGATTTTGTATTCTGTTCCATTTATCTATATAGCTATGATTATGGCTATACCAATCTCTCTTGATTCCAGTAACTTTTATAATAAATCTTAAAATTAGATAAAGTATTCTGATTTTGTTCTTCTTGTTCAAAAGTGCCTTAGCTATTCTAGTTATTTTGTAAATTTTAAAATTAATTTGTAAATTTACTCAAAAATGCTTTTAGGGTTTCATATTTTATTTAAACAATTTATTGGCATAGATTTGTGTTCCATATTGAATGGGACCCATATTATCCTTCTAATTTTGAATGGCCTATAATAATGACACTTCTTTCACGTTTGATAGAGGTAACTGATGTTTCTTTCTGACTATTTTTCCTAATCTTTAGATACTTAATAATGTTAGTGATTTTTTTAGAAAAAAGAATTACCTTTTGATTATATTGCTTTGTTTGTTGCTTTTCTTTTTCACTATTTCAGTAATTTCTGCGTAGGTCTTTCCTATTTCTGTCTTTCTGTTTGTTGAGGGTTTTCATCTGCTTTTTTCTAGTTTAAGTGCACTTCATAAAATTTGAAAACCTTCTCTTCTAACACAGAATTTAAAGCTATAACATTTCCCACTATGTACAAGTTTGGTTATGTTGAACTTTTTTTGTCATTTAGTTGAAAATATTTTCTAATTTTTCATCATTTTTTTAACAATCATTTTAAATTCCAAATGTTGGGGAATTTTTAAATTTATTTTACTATTATTAGTATCTGATTTTATTGACCTGTAATGAGAGAAAAAATATTACATAGTGTTTTTATTTTAATTGGTTAAATGCTTTATAATTTAAGAATCTTTTTTTTTCTTTGACCTGTGGATTACTAAGAAGTGTATTGGGTTTTTGAATATTCAGACATTTTCTGGGTTGTCAAATTGTATTTTATTGATTTCTACAGTCATTTCCTTTTGGTCAGAGAATATATTTTGCACAATTTGAATACTTTTACATTTATTGGACTTATTTTATCACTCAGAATATAATCCATCTTAAATGTTCTGCATGCACTTGGGAAAATGTATATTCTGTTGGTGCTAGCTGGAGTTTTCTATAAATAGCAATTATTACAAGTAGATGATAATATTATTCAACTCTTCTATATGCTTTATGAGTTTCTGTCTTCCTGTTGAATCAATTATTGAGAAGTTGTTGAAAACTATAATTGTGAATTTGTCCATTTCTCCTTTCAGCTCCATTAGTTTTGTTTCATATCATATATTCTGAAGCTTTGTTATAAGGTATATAAACTGTTCAAACTTTAACACCATCTAGATAAATTGAACTCATTATGAAATGACACTCTTGAACCTTGATAAATTTCATATAACCACTCTAGTCTTATTTTCAACAGTTTAATAGTTGACTGTTAGCATGGTATATCTTTTCCATTTAAAATATTTCAACTCATTTATGCCTTTATATTTTAAATGCTTTTTGGGCAGGGGGCAGCGTATATTTGGGGTTTTTTTAGTAGTTCAATCTAAAATATATGCTTTTAAATTGGTGTTTTTAGACCATTTATATTTAATATGATCACCAGGTTGTGTTTAAGTCTACCATCTTGATATTAGCTGATAAATATTATGTTTTTTAATATATTATTACATATAAGCAATATTAAGCTTGCTTATATATAATAATAGTATACTATAATACTATAATATAGTATTATATATATACTAATACTATAATATACAAGTAAACACATAGACAAGTAGATATTAGTTAGACAAGTAAATATTCAGAGAAGACCTATTCATTATCTACATAATTTTAATAATAATAATAATTTAAATAATGAAAATATGCAAGGTGAATATGCATTTAAGTTCTATTCATTCACCTACATTGTGTAAGGTGATTGCCATGAAATTCTGTGAAGTGGGAGGGCAATGCTGTTACCAAAAACTTTACAGATAAGAAAACCAAGGCTCTTGAAAAAATTTATGACTATCAAGTTCATAGAGATACAGAAGTGGATCTGATACTTAAATCCAAGGCCAGTGATGATAAATTTTGCGTTACTTTTATCATGTTATTATCATATGTGGTATAGGAATTAGCTTTTCTACTGTTAGTTTTCAATGTACTTAGATATATCCATTTGATAAAAGGTTGGATTATAGTAAAGATTGTACTAAATGAAGTTATTTTACATATACATTTTTATCAATCTATAAAAGGCTAGGATTTTAATTGGCATAGCACTTGTACAATTGTCAAAGGATTTACAGCCAGGCGCCGTGGCTTACACCTGTAATCCCAGCACTTTGGGAGGCTGAGTTGGGCGGATCAGGAGGTCAGAAGATCGAGACCATCGGGCTAACAAAATGAAACCCCATCTCTACTAAAAATACAAAAATTAGCTGGGGATTGTGGCACGCGGCTGTAGTCACAGCTACTCAGAGGCTGAGGCAGGAGAGTTGCTTGGACCCGGGAGGCGGAGGTTGCAGTGAGCCAAGCTCACGTCACTGCACTCCAGCCCTGACAACAGAGTGAGATTCCACCTCAAAAAAAAAAAAAAAAAAAAAAAAAGAAAAGAAAAGAAAAAAAAAATATCAAAGGATTCACTGTTTTAGTAGAGATAGGAATGTAAATAAGAACATATTTACAGGAAATGATTTGAGCTTCAAAATCAGAATCTATAGTATAGGAATGACTAGTTCAATAACAAAACAACAAATGAAATATTTAAGAATATGAAAACCTAATCCAAATTGTCATAATATTTTTCACATTGCCACAAAATGCAAACACCAAAGTAGTAAACATGTTAAAATATTCAGATATAAATATACAGCAAAGGCAGTTCACTACTACAACCTGTATGAGGAGACTGACTTAGAAACCAGTTTAAGCAAGCGTACAGACTCACTTACACCGACATTTGAAGGTTTCGTTTTTGTTCTCCTAATGTTTCTTTGACTTTAAATATACTTTTCATTTGATCATAAAAGTAAACTCGCACACCAAACAGGGTAGAGACAACATCAGAATCAAAGTCTTGACTAATTTCCATAAATTCAATAATCTCACTAGATATATTTGTTCCAAAATGGATGACATTATATCTGGTACATTACAGACACAGTTTTCATCATAATGTAATTCAGATGATGAGATTTTGGCCAGAAGAAAAGACAAAAGAGAGAAACAGAAAGAAAAATAGTGGGACATGCATTGAGCTTCAGTGCATTACTCCTGTGCCCTAAATGCTACTTTCAAGGCTGAAAATCTGTAGCGTGTTTTTTAAACTGAGACTGTACTTCTTGCACATCAACAAAATCCTGGGACTTACAGTTTAAATTTTATGTAAACAACTCATAAGAATGTAGACAGAGAGTATGTCATATCTTGGTTTGTTGGCCATTTCATATTACTGAAAAACTGGACCACAGTTTAAAAAATGATCACCATATATGATTACTTTGAGGTAGGCAGTGGAAGGTTAAATTTACAACTGTTCTTTGCTACTCAGGAAGAGGAAATCAGGATGCTGAGCAAGACTATCAGAGGGTTGGTGTCCCAGTTTAAAGTCAGATGAATGTTGGGTAAAACTATAAAAATAGAAACTGCCTTAGGACAATAATGAAAGTGTACAACATTGTCTCTCAAAGTGACCAGGATCTCCGTTTCTCAATACAGGATTCTATGAGAGAATGGTGCTAAATGTGCTATATGGATGAGGAATTTCTCTCATGCTCATGACTGATTCAGTTTCTTTTTCCATTTCAAAGGGAACAACAGGCATCAGTTAACATTTACTGGCAGTACAAGGTTATTATTAATAACTAGCCACAGTGAAATCAATTATTATAATTCTGAATTACAAAGATTGGAACAAAATATTTTCATAGTTACTAGTGGAAATTCTATTCATCAATATTACGGAAAACATTAGAAGTTATATTTTAATCTTTATTCCTCTTCCTAGGTTCCATAAAGCACCACAATTCTTTTTTTTCCACTTCTTTTTCTTATTTGCTCTCTAAATAATATTAATGCTATTAATGTATCAAGTTAGTTTGTACTATAACTTAAAAAATAACAATTTGTGAACACAATCAAAAAAACATAATGAATCTCAGAGACGTAAAGAGTTGTAAATGGTGTGGCCCCCAATATTAAAACAACAACGACAACAACAAAACTTGGAAAAACTGCAAATTACAGTATTTTATAAAGCCAGCCAGAGAATTGAGGTCTCGGGGCAACCAAATAACCATAAATCTAGAAAAAGTCACCTGCTTGCACAGATAAATAGGATCTAAACTTTTGCTTAGACGATGCAGACATCACTGGACTTTATAGAAGTAAATAAGAAAATATAGCTGACTTTTTAAAAATAAATTGCTGAACACTAAATATGAAACCTCCAGAGGCCACAGATACAAGGAGGTCCGCATAATTTTGCATGCCTTTTCTCCATGATCCCCACTAGGTATTTTGGGGCTTATGAGGGAGAATTTTTAGGGAGCTTTTCTTTTGGTATTAGTTGAAAGAAGGAACTGCAATTATTACCAATATACAACAGGCCTGTGTTCTCTATTCTTTTTATGGACCATGTGCCTTTACATGAAGAAAGAAGAATGTTTTTATTTTATTTTATTTTATTTAGTTTTTTGAGATGGAGTCTCGCTCTGTCTCCCAGGCTGGAGTGCAGTGGCGCAATCTCGGCTCACTGCAAACTCCGCCCCCCAGGTTCACGCCATTCTCCTGCCTCGGCCTCTGGTGTAGCTGGGACTACAGGCGCCCGCCACCACGCCTAGCTAATTTTTTTTTTTTTTTTTTTTTTTTTTTTTTTTTTTTTTGTATTTTTGGTAGAGATGGGGTTTCACCGTGTTAGCCAAGATGGTCTCGATCTTCTGACCTCGTGATCCACCCGTCTTGGCTTCCCAAAGTGCTGGAATTACAGGCATGAGCCACCGCGCCCGGCGGGAAGAAGAATTTTTAACTCACCTTTGTACACAGGTACAAGTAAGGGAAGGAAAGTGAAAAAAAAAAATCTACCTACCAAAAGGCAGAAATATTTACTACGCCTAGCACCACAGCTGAAGGAGGTATATGTGTAAATGTGCCCTGAGAGCCAGTTCCTAAAATGGAGGCTTCCTCAGAACATAGAAGTAGACTCTAGCAGAGGCCCCACCATCAGGTCAACTACTATTGAATAAAAATAATAGTAGAGTACAGCTGGGAGATTTGAAGGAGAAAGTTGTATCTGGGTGAATAAAGAAGACACATCTTCAGCAGGGAGGCAGAAATTGAGAAAATGACCTCTGAAACCCAGTCTCCACCCTAAACCAAATATCACTAGAGAAATCCTGTGATATGCTGAGAACATGCATAAGACCAACACAGCATAACTCAGTGCGGCTACTAAAGGTCTAGCTGAAGGAATGGTGCATGCATTAATCTTCAAGCATAAAAATCATTTACATTAGTATCTACTATCTTATGCAAGACATAGCTGGGTGTGGTGGCAGATGCCTTTATTCCCAGCTACTGGGGAGGCTGAGGCAGGAGAATCACTTGAACCTAGGAGATGGAGGCTGCAGTGTGTTGAGATTGCATGATTGCACTCCAGCCTGGGCAATAAAAGCAAAAATCCGTCTCAGGAAAAACAAAGAAACAAACAAAACCCAACCAACCAAACAAACAAAGAAAAATACAGCAAGAAAAAGCACACACTGAAGAGAACAAGCACTAGTCAGAACAGCCTCAGAAATAAGACATAGAGTGTAACAATCAGACAAGCCACCTAAAATAACTATGGCTGAAAAAGAAACAAAGGACAAGTAAAAAATAGGAACTGCTAACAAAATGATAAATTTTAAAACAATAATTCCTATAACAAATATAAATGTCAATTGTCTCAACAAACCAGTTAAAAGACAAAGACCATCAACAGAAGAAGTAAAACAAATCTATATGATACAAGGATCTAATAAAAAAGAAATGTTGAAAGTGAAAGGAGAAAATTATAACATGCAAACATTGATTAAAAGAAAGCTATATATCTACAGAACAAAAAATAAATAGACTTCCAAACAGGAAATACTATCAGTGTTAAGTCAGGACATTACACCATAATAAAGGAGTAAATTATTAATAATCCTAGACATGTATGCACTGAACAAATCTTCAAAATACATTAAGTAAAAATGTAATTTTATGTTCTATCAAAAAAATGCATTAGTCTGTCCTTATACTGCTAATAAAGACATACCCAACACTGGGTGATTTATAAAGGAAAGAGATTTAATTTGACTCTCAGTTTAGCATGCTGGGGAGTCCTCAGAAAACTTACAATCATGGCCGAAAGGGAAGCAAACATGTCGTTCTTCACATGATGGCAGGAAAGAGAAGTGCAGAATTAAGCAGGAGAAGAATCCCTTATAAAACTATCAGGTCCCAAGAGAGTTCAGTATCATGAGAACAGGATGAAGGTAACCACCCCCATGATTCAATTACCTTTCACCGGGTCTCCCCCATGACACATAGGGATTATGGGAACTACAATTCAAGATGAGATTTGGGTGGGGACACAGCCAAACCACATCACCAAGACCTAGAAGGTTGCACTGGTAAAATCTACGAAACATTTAATAAAGCAATCATTAAGTGAAATAACATAGAGACAGAAAGTCAAACACCACATGTTCTCACTTGTTATTGGAAGCTAAATGATATATACACATGCACAGAATGTGGAATAATAGACATCTGAAGGATGGAAGGGTGAGAGGTGAGTGAGGAATGAGAGAGTACTTGATGGGTACAATGTACACTACTAGGACAATGGTTGCACTAAAAGTCTAGACTTCACCAGTATGCAATATATCCATGTAATAAAAGCACACTTGTGCTCCCTAAATTTATACAAATAAAAAATATAGGAAAAGAGCTTATGATGCATGTTGTCAAAAGGAATATTATCAATTCTACAGATCACTTCCAGCAAATAGAAAGGAGGCAACAGTTGATATCAGTATTGTTCTAATACCAAAATAAGACAAAACTTTAAGAAGACCACTAGCCATCATGAGCATAGCTACAAAAGTATTTAACAAAATATTACTAAATTGAATTCAACAATACATAAAAACGATAATAAATTATGACCACATGGAGTTCACTCAGGAATATGATTGAATTATTACTTGGAAATTAATTAACGTTATTTGACATATTTACATAGTATATGAGAAAAATACCATTTGATTATTTCAATAGATACAGAAAAATCTTTTAACAAAATTCAACAAAATTTTCATTCCCATGTAAAGGAAAGAAAAATATCATTTTTAGCAACCTAGGAAGAGAAAGAAGAAATTTCTTTTCTTTTTCTTTCTTTCTTTTTCTTTTTTCTTTTTTTTAGACAGGGTCTGGCTCTGTCACCCAGGCTGGAGTGCAATGGTGCAATCTTGACTCACTTCAATCTCTGCATATTTGCCTCCTGGGCTCAAGCAATCCTCCCACCTCAGCCTCCAAGGTAGCTGGGACTACAGACAGGCACCCAAGTAATTTTTGTATTTTTTGTAGAGATAGGGCTTTTCCGCCATGTTGGCCAAGCTGATCTTAAACTCCTGAGCTCAAGCAATCCACTTACCTGGGCCACCCAAAGTGCTGGGATTACAAGCATAAGCCACCACGCCTGGCCAAGAAATTTCTTTAACCTAATAAATGAGATCTAAAAAGAATGTGCAGTTAACATTATAAGTAATGGTGAGAGAATGAATGTTTTAAACTCAAGATAGAAATAGAGTAAAAATGTGCTCTCTCCCCACTCCTATTTAACATCACACTGGAAAACAGTGCAATAAGGCAAGGAAAAAAAGATAAAAGGCATACAGATTAGAAAAGAGAAATAAAACTTTCTATTCAAATGTGACATGATTTTCTAGGTGAAAGATAACTAGGAATCTATTTTAAAAGCTCCTGGAAGTAATGTGTGCATAATAGGGACAATGAATAAAAAGTCAGAGTGAATGAGTCAATCATATGCTTATACACCAGCAATGAACAACTGGAACATTTTAGTAATTAAAATGAAATACTATTTCTGATAGCACCCAAAACATATAAATGTACTTTATGTATTTATATACATAAAATATGTATAGCTGACAAAATTGCTCTATATTATTGTTTAATGTGGGTATATCATTTTCATCTTTATGTCTGTATTTATGTTATTCCACTAGTACTGCATATTTTATTTTTTAAACATGGAAATGGATAAAAAATTAAGCAAAAATCAATAAGATTCCCATCTCCTAGAAATAACCCATATTAATATTCCATAAGGCTTTTTAATATTTTAAGAAATAGAATATGAAAAGCACACATCTATATACATACATACATATCTATCCTGTATCATTTATATAATTATCTACAAAAAGGCTCCAGAAAATTGTTAGTATTCTTAATATCAAAGGAGTCATATTATAGGATTACAGGTAATTTTTAAATATATTTTGCCAACTTTTCATGAAATGAATATTTTTATTGTATAAGAAAAATGAAATATAAATACTTTAAACACATTTCTATATTTGAATTATTTAATTTTTTATTAAAAACATTATACCAAAAGCAGATTTTCCTATTATACATGTAAATTCAAACTATTTATATTTTCTACTTTAGTGATACCATATTGAATATCCTTCTAGTGTTTCTGCTTTATTTCTTTAGGATAAGTTTCTAGAATTTGAAATAATACATAAACAGGGATGAAGATATTTCAGACCCTGATGCACATTGTCAAATGATCTTCCACAAATGATCATATTAACATAAATCTTCCCTTGTATTTAGTACTATGTTTTCTAAAACGAAGTTTATAGATGCATCATTTCTAGATATTTATATGTATAAATTTTATGTATATACTTTAAGGTATATATTTAATTTTCATGAAGTCCAGTTTATCATTTTTTTGATTCATGATTCTTTGGCCTCAGAAATATGGTCAATTGTAAAAGAATAGTCTCCCAAGTATTTTCGTTTGTTTTTTATAAATATTACAATTTTAGCCTTGGCGTTCATGTCTGTGATCCATATTAAGTTAAATTATTGTGTATAACATGAGGTAAAAGGAAACATTCCCTGTTTTAAAAATTTGTAGATACCTAGTTTTTTCTCCATCAGTTGTTGAAAAGATTATCTTTCCTTCCTTGTAACTTCCTTGACACCTTGGTCAAAAATTCATTAACATAGATTTGTCAATTATTGTAACATTATAGTAAATTCTGAAACCAGCCAAATTATGTCCTAGAAATGTGGCCATTTTATTCCTTCAAAATTGACTTGGCTATTTTAAAACATTTGTATTGTCATACATATTTTTCACAAGTTAAGTTTTTCTACAAAGAAACAAAATATCTATTGAAATATTGCTTTTGATTGTGTTGGATCCATAAGTCACCTTGTGTCAAATTGCCACATTTAAATGTTCCAACACAGGAACATGGTAAAAGTACCCATTTATTTAGGCCATCCTTAATTACTCTAATGATTTATATATTTCACTGTAAAATTGTTAAACAACTTTTATTAATTATATACAACAATACTTCGTGTTTTGATGTTTTTGATAGTGGTATTGTTGATTTGCAAAAATTGTGTCTTGCTGACATATAGTCAAACAAATGATTTTTAAAATTGCTCCTGTGTTCTATGGCCTTGCTAAAAGCAGTTATTAGTTCCAGCAGTCTTTATTAGATTTCTTAGACCTTTTCCACATACAATTGTATCTTTTGCAAATAAAGGTTATTTACTTCTTTCAAGTGTATACCTAGGCTTCTTTTTTTCTTGCTTTATTTCACTAACTAGAATAACCAGTTCAATATCGAATAGAAATAGCAAGAGTAAACATTCTCGGCTTTTTCCTGATAATAGAGAAACATTCATTTAAGTTTTTTTTTGTGTGTGTGGGCATTCCATTGCTTTCTTTTCAATTTATATTAACATTTAAATATCTGTACAAAAATATAATAGCTCTTTTAAAATTCATTTTTGCTAGTTCCATTATCTTTAACGTTTTGGGGTCTATTTTTGTTGGGTTTTTAAAAGCGCCTGATTTTGAGTCACAATATTCTGCTTCTTGGCAAGCTTAGAGACATCTGTTTATTTATTTATTTATTTTCAATAAGTTTTCGGGGAACAGGTTGTGTTTGCTTAAATGAATAATTTTTTTAGTGATGACTTCTGGGATTTCGGTGTGCCAATCACCGATCAGTGTACACTGTACCCAATGTGTAGTCTTTTATCTCTCATTCCCCTCCTACTCTTCCCCCCAAATTCCCCAAAGTTCATTGTATCACTTTTACGCCTTAGGGTCCTCATAGCTTAGCTCCCACTTATGAGTGAGAATATACAATGTTTGGTTTTCCATTCCTGAGTTACTTCACATAGAATAGTGGTCTCCAATTCCATCCAGGATGCTGTGAATGTCATTATTTCATATCTTTTTATGGCTGAGTGGTATTTCATGGTATTTATCTTTTCAAATAACCAGCTTTTAAAATTCATTATCTTTTGCATTTTTGTATGTTTGTTTCAATTACCACTAGTTCTCCTCTGATCTTGGTTATTTCTTTTCTTCTGCTGGGTTTGAGTTTGGCGTGTTCTTGTTTCTCTAATTCCTTGAGGTGTGACCTATTTGTGCTCTTTCAGACTTTTAATGTAGGCATTTAATGCTATGAACTTTCCTTTTAGCACCACTTTTGCTGTGTCCCAGAGGTTTTGATATGTTGTTTCATTATTATCATTTGATTCAAAGAAGTTTTTTAATTTCCATCTTGATTTTAATTTTGACCCAGCGATCATTCAGGAGCAGGTTATTTAATTTCCATGTATTTGCATGGTTTTGAGCTTTCGTTTTGGAGCTAATATCCAATTTTATTCCACTGTAGTGTGAGAAATTACTTGATATAATTTCAGTTTTCTTAAATATGTTAAGATTTGTTTTGTGGCCTATCATATGGTATATCTTGGAGAATGTTCACTGTGCTGTTGAACAGAATGTATATTCTGCAATTGTTGGGTAGAATGTTCTATAAATATCTGTTAAGTTCATTTGTTCTACGGTATAGTTTAAATCCTTTGTTTCTTTTCTGACTTTCTGTTTTGATGATCTGTCTAGTGCTGTCAGTGGATTACCGAAGTCCCCCATTATTACTCTGTTGTTGTCTATCTCATTTCTTAGGTCTAGTAGTAATTGTTTTATACATTTGGGAACTCCAGTGTTAGGTGCATATATATTTAGGATTGTGATACTTTCCTGCTGAAGCAGTCCTTTGATCATTATATAATGCCCCCCTTTGTCTGTTTTAACTGCTGTGGCTTTAAAGTTTGTTTTGTTTGATATAAGAATAGCTAATTCTGCTCACTTTTGGTGTCCATTTGCATGGAATATCTTTTTTTATTCCCTTTATTTTAAGTGTATGTGATTCCTTATGTGTCAGATGAGTCTCTTGAAGAGAGCAGACACCTTGTTGGTGAGTTTTTATCCATTATGTGGTTCTGTATCTTTTAAGTGGAGCATTTAGATCATTTACATTCAATGTTAGTATTGAGATATAATGTACTATTCTATTCATTTTGCTCATTTGTTACCTGAATACCTTGTTTTTCTTAATTGTGTTACTGTTTTATAGGTCCCATAACATTTGTCCTTTAAAAAGATTCTATTTTGGTGTATTTCAAGGATTTGTTTCAAGATGCAGTGCTCCTTTTAGCAGTTCTTGGAGCGCTGTCTTTGTATTGGTGAATTTTCTCAGCATTTGTTTGTCTGAAAAAGACTGTATCTTTCCTTCATTTATGAAGCTTAGTTTTGCTGGCTGCAAAATTCTTAACTGATAATTGTTTTCCTTAAGGAGGCTAAAGATAGGACCCCAATCCCTTTTATTGTAAAGTTTCTGCTGAGAAATCTGCTGTTAATCTGATATGTTTTTCTTTATAGGTTACCTGGTGCTTTTGCTTCACAACTATTAAGATTCTTTCCTTTGTCATAACTTTAGTTAACCTGATGACTACATGCCTAGGCAATAATCTTTTGTCAATGAATTTTCCAGGTGTTCTTTGAGCTTCTTGTATTTGGTTGTCTAGATCTCTAGCAAGGCTGGGGAAGTTTTACTCAATTATTCCCTCAAATATGTTTTCCAAACTTTTAGATTTCTCTTCTTCCTTGGGAAGACCAATTATTCTTAGGTTTGGTCATTTACTCTAGTCCCAGACTTCTTGAAGGTTTTGTTCATTTGTTTAAATTCTATTTTCTTTGTCTTTTTCAGATTGGGTTAATTGGAAAGCCTTGTCTTCAAGCTTGAAGTTCTCTCTTTTACTTGTCTGATTCTATTGCTGAGACTTTCCAGTGCATTTTGCATTTCTCTAAGTGTGTCCTTCATTTCCAGAAGTTGTGCTTGTTTTTTAATATAGCTATCTATTTCACTGCAGATTTTTCCATTCATATCCTGTATTATTATCATTTTTTCTTTAAGTTGGACTTCACCTTTCTCTGGTGCCTCCTTAATTAGCTTAATAATTGACCTTCTGAATTCTTTTTCTGGCAATTCAGAGATTTCGTCTTGATTCAGATTCGTTGCTGATGAGCTACTGTGATCTTTTTGGGGTGTTAAAGACCTTGTTTTGTCATATTACCAGAATTGTTTTCCTGGTTCCTTTTCATTTAGAGAGACTATATCAAAGGGAGGATCTAGGAGTCAAGGGCTGCTGTTCAGATTCTTTTGTTCCTCGGGGTGTGCCCTTGATGTGATTCTCTCCCCCTTCCCCTAGGGATAGAGCTTCCTGAGAGTGGAACTGTAGTGATTGGTTTTCTCTTCTGGATCTAGCCACCTAGCAGAGCAACTGGTCTCCAAGCTGCTACTGGGGAGTGTCTGCAAAGGGTACTGTGATGTGATCTGTCTTCAGGTCTCTCAGCCATGGATACCAATGCTTGTACCAGTGGAGGTAGCAGGGGAGTGGAGTGGACTTTGTGAGGGTCCTTGGTTGTATTTTTGTTGAGTGAGCTGATTTTGTGTTGTTTGGCCTCCAACCAGGAGGTAGCACTTTGAAGAGCTCATCAGTATAGGCAGGATACAAACTTTCCCTAGATCTGACTTTGGATAAGTATTCAGGTTTCTCAGGCAGTAAGCAGGGCCCTAGATCCCCCAAGAGATTATGTCCTTTGTCTTCAGCCACCAGGATGGGTAGAGAAAGACCGTCAGTTGGGGCCAGTGTTATCCAGGGTTGGGGGTGTGGTTGCCAGGCCAATGGAGCTATGTTCCCAGGCAGATTATGGCTGCCTCTGCTGCCTCACACAGATCACCAGGGAAGTGGGGGAAGGCCAGCAACCACAGGCCTCACCCAGATTTCACACAGCCTGCAGCCTGAAATGCTGGTCTTACTCAGGTTGTGCCCCCTTAATAGCACTGAGTTTATTTTCAGGAAGCTGGTAAGCAGGGCTCAGAACTTGTCCCAGGCTACAAGTCTCATAACTGAGAAAGCAAGGTGACTCACAGTTTCTTGGCTATTCCACAAAGCTTACAGAGGCAATCCACCTCGTTCAAAGGGTCTGTGAATTCTTTTGGCTTTCCTGGTATGTTTCTGCAGTAGTTTCTGGAGAAAAAGTTCACAATGTGAGTCTCCACACACTGCTTTGTCTGTCTGAGTGGCAGCTGCAAGTTAGTCCTGCCTCCTATCTGCCATCTTCTTTTTGCATAGAGATTTTTGATTAGGTGCTGAACTTTGTGAATATTGCATGATTGGGTTTTTTGGGGTTTTTTTAATTTCTAAAAAAAAAAGTCAAGCTTCGCTTTGGAAGGCAATAATTGGTGGATGAGTTTGACTCTTTTGAGTTCTGCTTTAAAAGCATTTCTAAACAGAGCCTGGAGAAGCCTCCATTCCAGTGATATTTTAGTTGTACTGGGAAGGTATGACCCACTTGGAGTCTCTTCTCAGTTTCAGGTGGTCAGAGAGGATTCTCTCCTCTGGCTGACTGCTGCTTGATATGGTTTGACTATGTCCCCACCCAAATCTCATCTTGAATTCCACATGTTGTGGGAGGGTGGACCCAGTGGGAGGTTATTGAATCATGGGAACAAATCATTTTCGTGATAGTGAATAGGTCTCATGAGATCTGAAGGTTTTAAAAAGAGGATTTCCCCATGCACAAGCTCTCTCTCCACCTACTGCCTTCCATTTAAGACATGAGTTGCTCCTCCTTGCCTTCCGCCATGATTGTGAGGCTTCCCCAGCAATGTGGAACTGTAAGTCCTATTAAACCTCTTTCCTTTGTAAATTGTCCAGTCTTGGGTATGTATTTATTGGCAGCTTGAAAATGCACTAATACTGTGCCCAAACGGCTCTTCAACTTTGTGAGATCAGAGAATTCTTGCACTTACAATTCCTTAGTGGCTCATTGCTGAGTCTGTGAGCTTTCATTCAGCACATGTAAGGCATCCTGTTCAGAAGGACAGAAAGAAATACCGTTCCCATTTTCTGGATCCTATTTTTCCCCAGTCCTTTCTCCATTCTGTCACACTGCCTTGTAGATCTGCTGCCTCAACTTCCCTAAAACTTCAGTCCTCATTTCCTCACTTCAATGAGGCTATAGATCTCTGGACTTCTTCCTTGTGTGCCTGGAATCCAGAAGTTGCCTCCAGTCAGAAAAGTCAGGGATTCATAGGCTTACCTCACTTGTTTCTCTTCTCTTCTCTCAGGGATCACAGTCCTGTGCTGCCAGTTTTTTGATGTTTGAAAATGTTTTCTTTAATGTATGTTTTTCTAATATTGTAGCTCTTTATTATGGAGGTTACATCTAATCTTTACTACTCTATTAGAGCTGGAAGCAAAGTTCAACATTTGTTTTCTTCAATAACATTTTTGAAATATTTTAGATTTACAAAAATGTTGCAAGAATAGTACAGCGAATTCGCACATATGTCACACTTAGTTTCACTTGTTAACATTATTATGGTACATTTGTCACAACTAATCAACCAGTATCAGTACTTTCATGTTAACTGAAATCCATACTTTGTTTAGATTTCGTTAGTTTTTACTTATGTCCTTTTCTTGTTCCAGGATTTTTTCCAGGATCCCATGTTACATTTATTCCTTATGTATCCTTAAGGTTCTCTAGACTGTGAGAGTTTCTCAGACTTTTCTTTTGATGACCTCAACAACTTACCTTTAATTCATTTTCTGATTTCCTTTAAATTTGCTAAAAAACTTTTGTGTATTAATAAAATGAAGAGTGTAATTGTACTATTTTTTAATTTAATTGCACTATTTTTCATTTTATTATTTTTTTAAATTAATGTTCTAATTAAAAATTATAAAATTTAATTTTGAGGATTCCAATATAGGGTAGCTTATATTTGTTCCAAACATACCTGAATTTCTTTATTGCATTATTTCTTATTTTTACATAATATTTCATACATCTCCTCTGGGGAAAAAAATACGACTTATTATTCAGATTTCAGAAAGAGTGTCAGTCATCATAGATGGAGAAAATAGGCAAAGTGGTGAAATGTGCTACAGTAAGCCACAAAAGTGAAGATTTCAAACTTTAAAGGACTTGATCAGATAAATTTAAAGGTCTTATAACAGGCTCAGTGCACAAAGTCCAAATAACCCTAGCAGTAAACTCCACACCTGAGAGCAATGACACTGTAATAACAAAAATCCCATCTGCAATGGTTAATTTGATGTGTTCGCTTAACGATGCTATGGTGCCCAGTTGTTTGGTCAAACACCAGTGAATATGTTGCTGTGAAAGTACTTTTTTGAGGATGTAATTAACATTTATAATCAGTTGATTTTGTATAAAGCAGGTTACTCTCTGTAATGTGAGTGGGCTTTGTCCAGTTGGCTGAAGGCCTTTAGATAAAAGACTAAAGCCCCAAAGAGGAATAAATCTTGCCTCCAAAATGCTTTCAGACTCAAAAATGCAATACCAACTCTTGCAAGAATTTTCTGGCTGCCATATCTTCTGTTTCTCTGGAGAAATAAAATGTAATTAGTGGTGGGGCAACAAAATGATAAAGTCTCCTGAGGAACTATGGTACAGACAGAGAAGAAATGTCCCAAAGAGGAAGTATATTATGTGGAAAATGTTGAGCCTGTGCCTTGAGGGACCGCCCAGCTTCTCTTGTTGTGTGGCTTCTCTCACTTGTTGTAGTCAAGTATGTATAAGCAATAGCTTACATAATCACATAGTCTTCTTTCTTTAGTTTTACTCATGGGGAAATCCTGGTTGAATTCTATCAGTAGCAGCTCAGGACCAGCGGATGGTCAGATTCCCGTTGCCTTGGGTTAACCCTGAAGGATGAGTAAGGAATTAAATTGTGCTAACATAAAACAAATGGTATAGTATTAGACAGAATGTGTTCTGAAGATTAAAAATAAATCAGTAAATAGGACAAAGAGGATCATTATATTGATGAAGTCTGCAATATGCATTTAAGCTAAACTGTCTTGAGTTTTTAAATATTTTTAAAATCGTACATGTGGCAGTACTATTTAAATTTATTTATATGTATTAATTTCTCCAAAGTCAACCCTAAAAGTTAGGTGCTAATGTAAAAGCCTTTTCAGAATTTTAAAAAAGAAGACAGAGGTAATGAATTAACTTCTTCAAAGTTCCAGAGCAGATAAGTAGAAGGCCTTGGACTTGAACCCAGACAGTCTATATCCACAGGTCATGTCCTTAAATGTGTTACATCCTGGTTATTTAGCTGTTCCTTTAACAAAAACTCAAAGGTATTTAAAAAAACTATAAAAACCACAAAGACAACTTTAGAGAAATGATATTTTTAGAAAAATAAGAACTAAAAACAATGGCTGAGAAATATGATCAACTAAACTACATTTCTCTAGCTGTTCCAATCAAGTAAAAATTAGTATATAAATATACAAATTTAGAAATGAGAACAAGCACATGATCAACATATAGAGAAAAAATACAATAATTATTGGCAACATTATATAACTTTACAACAATACATCAAAATCTAGATAAAATAGCTTTTCAGGAAAGCATACACAGTATAATTCAATAAAATTTAGCTAACATGAGCAGAACAATAACCATGAAAGGAATTGTTGAACTTTTCAAAGAAATACTTTCAAAAGGCCTCAAACCCATACCATGTTGCTGGCAAGATATTTGAACTTTGAAGGTATTAATAACTCTTGTTATTTAAACTTTTCCAGACAGAAAAATAGCAATTCTTTTTCACAAAACTAGGATAATCTTGATAGTAAAAACTATAAACTAGTGTACCTTAAAAGAAAAAAAAATGCAGATCAATCCTTAATATTAATATAAACTCTAAATTCTAAATATAAAATATTAGTAATTGAGGTGCAGTTATAGAATAATATACCTTGATTAATACATAATCATCCAACAAATAGTAGCTTGTTTCTCAATGAAATAAATCTATTAATCTTTCTATACTAACAACACAGAAATAAATGATATGTAGAGTAGAAAACTTGAAAAAATATGATAGGTATAAAAAATAAAATGTAACACTCATCCTTCATTTAAAAAATAAAAACCTCTTATTAAGACAAACCAATTTAAATTTTGTTTTTATTGGGAACCTCACACAGGCACCTAATGTGCAGAGGTAAAAAGCAGAAACACCATAATATCTCTTCCATATTGAAATGCTGTCTTAAAGTTCTCAGCCCAGTTTTGTATGATCAGAAAAACTAAATAAGAGCTACAAATACTTGAAATAGAAGACAAACTTATAACTACTTACAGATATTTAAAGTGGCTGACCCCCTATAAAGCGGTCGCATGGTCCCTCCTCTCTTGCATGAAACATCATGTTCTTAGAAAAGACAGCTTTCCTTCCAGCTACAATGAATAAATGTTGACCAGTGTAAACCTATGACAGTGATTTCATTCCTCTCATTAGTAATGTATTTAGGCATGGTCAGTTGACAGCTCCCAGAGAGTATTCAGAGTGCCCAGTGTATGTTCTGGGGGTGCTGCTAGACCTGGAGTCCTCAGATAAGGAGCTCACTTCAACTAGATGCAGACCACCTGTACTGTCTTTGGCAGATTCACAGAGCCAGGATCCCTGACATGTTGTGAACTGAATGTTACCAGCCATCAGAATCTCATTGAACCACCTCTATACATATCTCCAGACAGAAACCTTGATGGATAATGTCTTTGTACACATGATAGGATTATCTGTCTTTAGATTTCATTCTTCCTTTATTGGATTGCTCTTTCCAATCCAGAGTTTCTTCCCTCTGTGCTGCTCAGTGATCTCCACGGACACTTAGAAAGCTAATTGTAATGTCTTTCTCCCCCAGTCCCTGCCTTCTCCAGAAGGGAAAAGAGTTTTGATATAACCTCCCACATACTCCATGTTTTCCTCAAACACAACCTTAAAACCATTAGAATATATCTACAGCAATTAGCACTCATAGCTAGAATTCTGATGGGATAGTTATGTCTGGCAGTCTCCATTACATACTTTAAAACCAATTAATTATATTACAAGTATTTCTCTTTATGTTACTGTCATCCATATAAAATAGATATACAAAAATATTAGTTCATGGACCAGCCTTCTGAGGCAATCTTTCTCAATTATTTGAGCTGTTTTTTTGTTTGTTGGTTGGTTTTTCTTTTTCCCAGAGTATTCATATTTCTGAAGAATATATTTATAACACTTCTTTCTGATTTCTAAATTTTAAATATCAACTATTTACATTCTACTATGGAAAACTGGAATTTAACATTCTCAGAAATAGATCCTCTCTTATATATCTTCCTCCAACCCCTTAACCCAAAATACATATAATATTCCCTTCTCCCACTATGATTCCGTATACCTCTATTTTATCATTGTTTCTGTTTCCTCTCCATATCCTTCTTATTTTCTGTTGGCTTTATTCTGATATTTATTTTATCTTAGATTATTTCTTTAGTCTGTGGTGACTCTTCACTCTGTTTGTAGACACTAAATTGGTGATTGAAAGCCTGTGTGTGTCCTGTTTTTATGGGTGGGCCTGCCTCAAGGACTCCACCATGGGAGGTTAACCACTTTATGCTCACATTTCAAAATGGGGGAATTGGTAAGACTTTCTCTTAGGCCAATCAGTTTCTTCACAGAGTCTTTCATATTCTCCAGTTTCTTGCCTAGAAAAAAAAGCCTGGACCCAGTGGAGTAATGAAACCAGTGCTCTCACCATTTAGCATCTAGATGTTCACTTCATCCACTTGTTTTCAGTAAGGCGTCTTATCCTAGCCTCTGTGTATGATGAGGGTAGGGAGGAGGGTGTGCATGGTTCAAATTTGCATTTCTACAAAGGATGGTCAGAATTGGTCTCTCTGGTGGCAATCATTTTACTAGTTTTTGACCAGAAATATTTAACATGGAAAAGCATTGTGATAATATAAAAAATGATTCCAATACATGCAAAATATTTTTAATTCATAAATAACTTTATCAATTAGACTTTAAAATATTTAAGTAGCCTCATTGGCAAATAATTAAAATTCCTAAAACAAACTCTGTTAAAATATCTCCCAAATGAAACACCCAACTTAAATAAAAATTGAGGAGATGTTCACATGTCAATTTCATCAAACTGTTAAATTCAGCCAAATACATAGACTTACAAAAATCAGATATTTTGTTACGGAGATCAATTATTAATCTAAAACTTCAGTTTCCTGGAGATTAAGCTTAAATTCTATAGTTACTAAATAAGGATGCATTACAGTGAAATACATTGTATGCTTTGAAGATTTAAAAATTTATCTGACCAGTAGTAACCAAACAAAAATTTGATTATTTTTCAACTCTTGCTTTATTTGATGGGCATTGCAAGTTCATTATTTGCTGGTAAATGGAATAATCAGTTAATTAGCAGCACTTGTTATGTGATGAATATTCAATTACCAAAATAGAGAAGAGAAAAGGTCCATCATACGTTAGTAAGTTATTTTTACAGAGTGAATTTACATCCACCTGGCAGATAACATAAACTGAGTAAAAGTCTTGGGAGGTTTGCCAAATTCAAGAAATTAAGGGGCATTTAACCCTTTGATTCTTTGTCAGAATATGCTTGTTCCTCACAGATGTTTTCTTTATAATGCCACTGAAATTAATCATATCTGTCTAAAACTAGTATATTTTACAATGCTGAGAAAGTTAATTAAGTGTATTTCCTGTTATATAAAAAAATTCCTGTTCATGTAAAGGAAAACAGTAAAAAAAAAAGGTAAAATTATATAATTGAGCACATATAAGATTAGGTAATATTTATAGTATTATTTTTTAAATATTGTAAAACCTATTAATACCCAGGGCATTTTCAATATGTAGTAAATTTTCCTTTGTTATTCCAACTACGATTGCTGCTTTCTTTTTTCAGGGTGTTCATTTTTTTCCTATGTTGAATGCATTCTCCCCAGACTTAGAACCTAAAAGTTAAGGTATCTGTCGCCTGGCAACTTAACAGGACATCTCTGGAAAGCATGCTATTTTAGAGAGTTATGAACCTTCTTATAGTTGTTAGTAAAAGATTAGTGGCTCAAGGTAGAATCAAGACCTCATGCAGATTCTGTAGACATTAACAACTTTCTCAGTCCTCTGTAGGAAATAAAACCATCATGCCTCTGTATTAGCCAGTGTTAAAATCCAACATCCAAGGAGTAGTTTGCTTGGCTGTGTTGACAAATAAGAGTGACTTCTAAGCCTATTAAATGTGATAATGTAAGGGGTTGAATTATACATTACTAAAAACACAAGTTGGAAGTAAGGAATTATGATTTTTTTGCCTCATCTCCACTGGTAAGTCTTTGGTCTTAGGCAAACTACAGCATTTAGGGGATTTGGTGCACTCACTTGCAACATGTAGGTATTCCATTAGGAGAGTCTAAAGATATTTGCAGCTCTAATATTCTAGAATTGTGTATTCCCTGATTGGGAATGGTAACCCCCAATTTGCACTCCTTACTGATCATAATGTGAAGTTTTACCAGTTAGATTGTCATTCTGATCCATAATTCAAACAACATTGCCACCAGTGAACTGTGAAGGCAACATCTTATAAAACCTTTCTTTTTAAAATGAGCTCTCTCCATTGCAGTGAAATTAAAAAGCAGGAATTTTTAAATGTATCCAATCTTCAAACGGAATTTTGTTAGGAATTTTTATCTCATGATACAAATAAAAATCAAGAGTACTTAATTCCCATTTTAATTAACAAATGATCTAATTTAGGATTGATTAAGGTAGAGTGCCACTATTAGATAAACTTAATGCAACAACATTTTTTAGAAATGATTGCTCATTCTTGTCCTACTAATACATAATTGATTATGGGTGGCTTTCCAATATGTTTAAAATGATGTATGTGTTTCTGTTGCTTATCACTTATTTTTCTAATTAGTGGTGTTTTAATGAAGGATTCATTAGAGAGTGATCATGGAAGTGCATGTAAAGAGACATATAAATATAATGAATTTTGAAATTTACCTTCTCCACAACTCTGGGCTACTGTGCCTTTACATTTACTCTCTAAAAGTGAGAGTGGCAAAGAAATTAAAATACTAGGCCATTCCTCTATTTCAGGGAATTTAATGGTCCTTCTTTCTGTATTTTGACTATCTTAAGGAAAGAGTTTTGTACAAATCTATCTCTCTCCCTCCTTTCTGAGCTACCACTGTATATCATACTTTTTCCTATGATGGGGTCTAGATTAAAATATTACCTGTGGAAATCTCAGGTTTCACTAAATATGTATTACATAGTTCACATATTATAAACAATATTTAAACCATAGGAAAAATAAAATATAGGCCTATGAACCAGATTATCAGGATGAATCCAGGTTTTGTGTAATTGGAATCCTATGCAATTTGTAGGTCCTCCTTAAAAATATTGCTTTACAAAAGTGCTAGGCCTATGGAATATGTATGAGCGAGTGAGGGGCTGCTATGGACTGAATGTTTGTGTCCTTCCAAATTGTTGAAGCTCTAATCCCCACTATGATGGCTTTTGAAAGCAGGGTCTTGGGAGGTAATTAGTGGTAGATTATGTCACAAGGGCAGGGCGCTCAAGGTGGAATTAATGTCCTTATGAGCCAAGAAAGAGACATGAGGACATGAGGTTTCTCTCTCTCTCTCTCTCTCTTTCTCTCTCTCACTGTCTCTTTCTTTCTCTCTCTCTCCACATGCAGGCACCAAGGAAAGACCATGTGAAGATGTAAGGAGAAGATAGCTGCAAACTAGGAAGAGATCCCTCACCAGATCTGCTGGCATCTTGGACTTCCCAGACTCCAGAACTGCAAGAAGTAATGATCTATTAATTAAGTCACCCAGTCAATAAAATTTTGTTGTAGCAATCTATCTTAGCAGACTAAGGGGCCCTGCAAATTATGCTCCCTTGCATTCCTTGTTTCTCTATGTCTAATTGTAAATTGCTGGAAAAGCAGAGCCATGGGACTCAGAGCAGAACTTGGAATAGATGATGGTACATATGACAGCTGGGAGTGCTGTATTACAGGAAATAGGGAAGTCTGTTTGTTATATGAAAAGACAAGTAATAAAATGGTGAAATGGAAATAATCTGTCTTCTGAACTCTTTTTCCAAGGGCCATTGTTCCCTGAATCTTTCTTTCACTGCATGCACTACTGTGCTTTGTAATTACCCAACTCTCCATCTGTATCCCCAAATAAGCCAGATAGTCCTTGGAACCATGGATGTTTCTTATTCATCTTTTCTATCTCCAAGGCAATATACAGTACATACAAAAGACTCCATAAATATTTGATTAATTGGTTAATTAATTAATGCCTAATGCTTAGTAGAATTGGGAAAGAATGATGACTTGGATTACTTACTAATATCTATCATGTGAAACTCTAGGCTAAAATTGTAAATCGATTTCATTACTTTTTTATTAGTAATCACAGCTTTTGGAAAAATTAGTGGTTTGAGAATTTAAAGATTTTAGTTCAAATTGACTATTAAAGAAACATATCTAGAAAATTGCATTTGTCTTTTAATTTCAATAGAATGTACCATGTCCTCAACTGCATACACAGCAAACATAGAATTTACAAGGAAATTACTTGCGTCAGTGAAATAATATACTCACATGCCATAATTTAATTATATTTTGTGAAACTATACATATATCTATTGTTTAATTTTGCCTTACAATTGAAGGTCTAGAATCTTCCTTTTTATACAAGTAGAATGATATTTATGGTTATATTTATAAAGAACAATAGGATACTTGGAGAAAGCTACTAAGTTAAAAAATCTATTATTTTAAGAAAAATTGTGCATAATACTTTAAATATACAATTTTTCAACTTGAGGAATAAAGATAATCTTTAACCCTAAAATAATTGTTTTATCTAATTACTTCCTAGTGCTACAGTAACTCAAAGAATTCATATTCATCATTTAATTCTCAAAAACCTTTTCCACATTTTTAATCCTTGCATTTTACAGAAGAGAATGCAGTGAAATCCTTCCACTCCCAACTTCATGAGTATTGTGATTTCTTGCCAAAAGAAAGCATCAACTTGATACACTTGAATTCAACTTCAAGTTGAAGTGTACACTAATGCAGTTAAAATCTTGCTACAAATTTCACATAAATCAATGAAGTTTACAAATGTTTTGTCAAGTATTTATAATGATGAAAGAAATGTGGACACATCCCTTTCCTCACAACACTATTGAGTCTCTTATTACTAGCCTAGAAAAAGGTTTTGTAAAATTAAATATAAATACTTCAGATAGTTTATAGCCTGTGTTTCACAAAACTATTTTCTGAGTATCAGACTGTTCATATTCACTTGATTTTCAATTACCAAAGCATAAAGTCCTTTCCTTAAGAGTAAAGAAAAAAAGGTGTTTCGTTCTTGATTTCCACTTGGTTGCTATAGGTGTATAGAAGAGCTACTGATTTGTCAACATTAATCTCGTATCTGGATACTTTGCTGAATTCTTCTATGAGTTCTAGGAGTTTTCTGGAGGAGTCTTTAGGGTTTTTGAGGTAAACAACCATATTGTCAGCAAACAGTGACATTTGACTTCCACTTTACCAGTTTGGATATCCTTTATTTCTTTCTCTTGTCTGATTACTCTGGCTAGGCCTTCCAGTACTATGTTGAAGAGGAGTGGTGAGAGTGGGCATCCTTGTCTTGTCTCAGTTCTCAGAGGGAATGCTTTAACTTTTCCCCATTCAGAACTCAACCCTTTTTACAATAGCTGCAAAAAAATAAAATAAAATATTTAGGAACGTACCTAACCAAGGAGGTGAAAGACCTCTACAAGGAAAACTATGAAACACTCCTGAAAGAAATCATAGAGGACACAAAAAATGTAAACACATGCCATGCTCAGGGATGGGTAGAATCAGTATTGTGAAAATGACCATACTGTCAAAAGTAATATTCAAATTCAACACAGTCCCCATCAAAATACCACCATCATTCTTCACAGAATTAGAAAAAATGATTCCAAAATTCATATGGAACCAAAAAAAAAAAAAAAAAAAAAAAGCCCACATAGCCAAAACAATACTAAACAAAAATAACAAATCTGCAGGTAACCCACTACCTGATTTCAAAGTATACTGTAAGGTTATAGTTACCCAAACAGCATGACAGTGGTATAAAAATAAGCACATTGACCAATGAAACAGAATAGAGAACCCGGAAATAAACCCAAATACTTACAGCCAACTGATCTTTGACAAAGAAAACAAAACCATAAAGTGGGGAAAGGATACCCCTTTAAACAAACTGTGCTGGGATAATTGGCTAGCCATCTGTAGAAGAATGAAACTAGATCCTCATCTCTCACTTTATACAAAAATCAACTCAAGATGGATAAAGGGCTTAAATCTAAGACCTGAAACCATAAAAATTCAAGAAGACAACATTGGAAAAATCCTTCTAGATATTGGCTTAAGCAAGGATTTCATGACTAAGAACCTAAAAGCAAATGCGATAAAAACAAAGATAAACAGCTGGGGCTAAATTAAACTAAAGAGCCTTTGCATGGAAAAGGAACAGACTGCAGAGTAAACAGCCAACCCACAGAGTGGGAGAAAAGCTTTGCACTGTGTGAGAAAAGTCCCACACAGAGAACTAATATCCAGAATTTACAAAGAACTTAAACATATCAGTAAGAAAAAAACAAACTATCCCATCAAACAGTGAGCTAAGGATATGAATAGACAATTCACAAAAGAAGATATACAAATGACCAACAAACTTATGAAAAAAATGCTCAACATCACTAATGATCAGAGAAATGCAAATCAAAACCACAATGTGATACCACAGTACTCCTGCAAGTATGGCCATAATAAAAAAATCAAAAAATCAGTAGATGTTGGCATGGATGCAGTTATCAGGGAACACTTTTACACTGCTGGTGGGAATGTAAACTAGTACAGCCACTATGGAAAACCGTGTTGAGATTCCTTAAAGTACTAAAAGTGGAACCACCATTTGATCCAGCAATCCCACTACTGGATACCTACCCAGAGGAAAAGAAGTCATCATACAAAAAAGATACTTGCACATGTATGATTATAGCAGCACAATTTTTATTTGCAAAATCGTGGAACCAACCCAAATGTCCATCAATCAATGAGTGGATAAACTGTGAGATATATATAAATATATACACACATATACACACACACACACATATATATATATATACACACACACACATATATATATAAAATTTGGTGGAATAATATTCAGCCATAAAAAGGAATTAATTAACTGCATTTGCAGCAACCAGGATGAGACTGGAGATTATTATTCTAAGTGAAGTAACTCAGGAATGGAAAACCAAACATCATATGCTCTCACTGATATGTGGATTCAAAGGCATAAGAATGATACAAGGACTTTGGGGACTTGAGGGGGAGGATGGGAGGGGGGTGAAGAATAAAAGACTACAAATAGGGTGCAGTGTACACTGCTCAGGTGACAGGTGCACCAAAATCTCACAAATTACTGCTAAAGAACCTACTCATGTAACCAAACACCATCTGTACCCCCAATAGCCTATGGAAAAAGTAAAAATAAAATAAAAATAAAATTATTCTATTAATTCCAAAATAAATAAATAAATAAAAAGATCTGTGTGGCGAGTTTGTTTAAAGCATAGTCAGGGATGAAGAACATCTAATACACTGGGAAGAATCATTTTCTAACAATCCTATATAAATAAAAGGAGTATCAGAAATTGAATACTATACACAAATGTCAGTAATTTCATGAGGTGAGAGAAAATGGATGCTATTCTTGACAAAAACATCAGGTGTACAAAGATGCTCTTACACTATGGACCTTGTAGGCAGTTATGAGTTTATGTTTAAATTTTGTGTAGGACATGTAAAAATAGAACAGCACATTTCCATTCTTAATTGAGTCCTTCATGATGCCCTAATCAGAAATGATCTAGATGAACTCAGAAGTGCTTGCTTATAAGCGATCATCTGAAATGAGATGACGCTGAATCACAAAAAAGGTGTTAACAATGCAACCCTATTACCAAAAGGGAAGAACATATGTATTCACTCTGACTCGTACCGTTTCATATTTTCTGCTATGGAAAATGTTAGGTTTTCTTTTGAAAAAAAAAAAAAATTCAGGAAGAACTACTCTTCCTCTATCTGCATTAATACCTGGCTATTTCTCAAAATATTACTTTATCAATTGCCTAAAGAATATAACAACAGTATGAGATGTGTTAAATTTTATTTCAACATGAAGAATATTTGAAATAATTGAAACAATGGCAAGTGGACTTTACAGATTGCAACAATTATTTACTTCAAGATTTCTGGACATCAAATGGGGATCTGTAAAATCCACTTCGATCAAGAAGTGGCAAATCATTAGGTGGCCCAGAAAAATTAAATTAAAGGTGAAAAATAAGATTTCTTTGCCATTGTATTCAATGGAAGAGTTAAGTAGTTGTGACAGAGACCTCATATCCTACAAAGTCTGCAATATTTACTTCCTAAGCCCTCTATAGGGACAACAGATCTAAACAGAAAATATACTATTTCCCTTTCGCTAATGAATCAAAACATGCAGTCACATTTGTTGTCTCTTTCTCTCTCTCTCTGCTTCAAATTTTTTCTTTTTTTTTAATCAATAATTCCTGTTACTTTTCCCCTTCTGAATACTTCTAGAATGTCTTTCAATACAATAACCTTAAATTACTGGCCCTTAGCCAATTCAGGTGATTCAAAACTAATCCTGCATCCCACATGCTGTACATACTTCTTTGTGAATCCTTCATTCAGTCCTCCAAACCCCTCAAAGTTTGAATTCCCCGTAGTGAACTGCATGCCATCTGTAATTTCCACAATTAATCACCTCAGGCTTATTAAACAATAATGTCAAACTAGTTCTCCCAGTTCTTAGACTGGTCTCCTAATTCTTCCTTGTTCATATCATATTCTATTCTAAACTTTGGTCATGGGCTCACATTATTTCTCTCTCTTCATTCACTTTTTCTCTCTGCATAAGATAAAATAACACTTTTCTTTTACGGACCAACTTAAGATGGCTGCCTGCTTGGAATCTTCCCTATTTCAGGACTCTCTCTGCTGCTCCTTAGAGCCAACGACAGATTCTCAGGTTTGAAAGGCACCGTGTTAGCTTCCCAGTGCTTCCATAACAGAGTGCTACAAATCAGATTGCCTAAACCAAGAGAAATTTATCTCTCACATTTCTGGAGGACAGAAGTCTGAAATCAAGGTTTCATCAGGACCACACGCCGTAGGATGACTCTAGGAATGAATTCTTTCTTGATTCCTCCCAGGTCTGATAATCTCTGGAAATCCTTAGCGTTCCTTGCTGCATCACTCTAAGTTCTGTCTCTGTTTTCCCATGGCCAGCTGTCCTCTGTGTGTGTATGTGCCTCTGAATTTCTCTCTTCTTTTTTAAAAAGGTAATTTCAACTTTTGTTTTAGATCCATGGGGTACAAGTGCAGGTTTGTTACATGGGTATATTTCGTGATGCTGAGGTTTGGGGTCTGGATGATCCCATTACCCAGGTAGCAAGCATAGTACCCAATAGGTAGTTTTTCAGCCCATACCCACCTCTGTTTCTCCTGCTGTAGCTCTAGTAGTCCCCAGTCTCCATTGTTCTGATGTTTATATCCATGAGTATCCAATGTTTAGCTTCCACTTACAAGTGAGAACATGTGATACTTGGTTTTCTGTTCCTGTGTTAATTTGCTTAGGATAATGGCTTCCAGCTGCACCCACATTGTTGCAAAGAACATAACTTCCTTCTTTTTTTATGGCTGTGTAGTATTCCATGGTATATATGTACCATATTTTCCTTATTCAATCCACCATTGATAGATACCTCTTAGATTGATTCAATGTCTTTGCTATTATGAATAGTGCTATGATGAACATATGCATGCATGTGTCTTTTTGGTAGAATGATTTATCTTCTTTTGGGTATATACCCAGCAATAGGATTGCTGGGTCAAATAGCAGTTTTATTTTAAGTTCTTTGAAAAATCAAACAGCTTTCCACAGTGGCTGAACTAATTTTTATTCCTACCAACAGTGTATGTGCACCCTTTCTCTACAGCCTCGCCAGCATGAGTTAGTTTTTGTCTTTTTAATAATAGCCATTCTGACTTGTGTGAGATGATATCTCATTGTTGTTTTGATTTGCATTTCTCTGATGATTAGTGGTGCTGGGATAACTGGCTAGCCATATGCAGAAGAATGAAACTGGACTCCTTCCTAAAAATTAGCTCAAGATGGATTAAAAGTTTACATCCTTAAACTATAAGAATGCCCTTCTTGAAAATGCTCTTGGCAAATAATTTATGGCTAAGTCCCAAAAAGCAATGACAACAAAAGCAAAAGTTGACAAGTAAGATCTAAAAAAGCTAAAGAGCTTCTGAACAGCAAAAGAAATGATCAACAGAGTAAACAGACAACCTACAGAGTGGGAGAAAATATCCACAAACTATGTATCTAACAAAGGTCTAATATCCAGAATGTATAGGGAGCTTAAATAAATCAACACGCAAAAAACAATCCCATTAAAAAGCGGGCAAAGCAGGAGGTCAAAACTGCAGTGAGCTGATATCACACCATCACACTCTAGCCAGGGCAACCAGAATGAGACTCTCAAACAAACATACAATCAAACAAAAGTGGGCAAAGGACATGAACAGACACTTCTCAAAAGAACACATATAAAGCCAACAAACACAGAAAAAAATTATCTCTTATTGGAACACCAGTATTTGAATTTAAAACTCATCCTAATCCAGTATGAGTTCAATATTAACTTATGTCTGAAAGATCCTGTTTTCACATAAGGCACATTCATAGATAAAAGTGGTTAGGTTTTCTATTTACCTTTTGGGGGACACAATTCAACTCACTATAGAGACACTCAAATGCATCTAAGCCAACCATTCACTCAGATGACAGAGAAATCTCAAGTATCTCTGTTTAAATACTTTTTGTTGACATTAGAAAGTCACATTTCAGGATGTTACCAGTTGTATCCATGGATAGCTCAGATAAAAAAACAACAAAAAAATCCTTAAAACACAATCCATTGGCCTTGTTTCGCTAATTCATTCTTTCTTGAGCTTATACAGAATAGAGTATTGCCTCCTCAATATTGTAGAATATTAAATGATTAAGACAGTTTATTTTCCCTTAAGACCTTCTCTAGGATACACATTTCTATTTTACTTGATTGCCTTTTTCAAATATGTCATGAACAGACTGAAAACCATGACATGTGTCTCTCAGGAAACCTGATTTAGCTCCAATTGTCTGATTTTTAAGAGAATGTCTTTTTAATTACCTACTTTCTTATATAATTAGAGTTCATCATATCATAATTGCTTTGATGTCAGACAAATGTGGCTATGAATCCCAAGATTGTCACTAAATAATTGGGCCGCCATTAAAATTAAATTATTTCTTGAAATCTCAATGTCCTTAGTAAAATGAGGATGTAACGTTTACCACGAAGAGTTAATAAGAGTAATAATTAGATAATAGATAATTAGCACAATGTTTGATAGATTTGATAACTGGAGACTTGTAGTAACACAATTTTTATTAGTCTGGCTATAAAGAAGTCCAATTTAACACATCCTAACCTATATTACATTGGGCATGGCCTACAGCTCTTTGTTAATTCATGTCCTCACAGTAGCGTCATAGATAATATGGATTTGTATATTGTTTTACAGACCTTTTTATTCCTATCTTGCTGACTACTAAACTGTAGAAACAGAACAGTTCCAAACACATCTAGAGTTCCAGTGGTATGGTGAACTCAAACGTTTATCTTTTCACATTGGTAAGTGGAGCTGCTGCAACTCTTACCAGCACCATTAATTACCACAAAGACTAATCTCTGAAGAACCTGGGATATTCTCTGTTTTCTCTAATGAAATAATATCTTTTCCTTGACTTCGAGCCTGTTGAGAGGGCCTTGCTTCTCCATTCTTCATAAATCAGCCATCAATCCTTGGCAAATGTGGCAGAGATTTCTAGTTATCCCCACATATTTTTTCCTTAAAAGCAAACAATTTAATTTGGAGAGGTAACATATTCAACTGAAATAATATGTTTTGTGGCTCTTTTGCTGCTAGCAGTATACATTTGATCAAATTCTGGTGAGTTAAATATAAGTAGAAGTATTTTGTAGGACTCCCAGGAAGAATGTTTAAAGAAACTGGACTTGACCAGGTGCGGTGGCTGACGCCTGTAATCCCAGCACTTTGGGAGGCTGAGGGAGCGGATCATGAGATCAGGAGATTAAGACCATCCTGGCTAACACAGTGAAACCCTGTCTCTACTAAAAATACAAAAAATTAGCTGGACATTGTGGCAGGCGCCTGTAGTCCCAGCTACTCGGGAGGCTGAGGCAGGAGAATGGCTTGAACCCGGGAGGCGGAGCTTGCAGTGAGCCGAGATCCTGCCACCCTACTCCAGCCTGGGCAACAGAGCAAGACTCTGTCTCAAAAAAAAAAAAAAGAAAAGAAAGAAAGAAAGAAAAAGAAAAAGAAAAGAAAAGAAAAGAAAAAGAAACTGGACTTATCTAGGAAGCAGCCAAATAATATACACATGACTGTTAAAGCCCTAGCAGACCCCTTGGAATGTGAAGTGGCATTGTTGGTGATAGAACAGTAGGAGGAAGATGGGTCCCTGATATCTATAAAGACTCCAGGCCAGCCTTTCTCTCACATGGGAGAAAAGTGAACTTACAAATTTTTTAAACTACTATTATTTTGTGTTTTCTGCTCTATACAAATCAATCTTACTCAGTTCTTGTCCTAAATTTACCTGTTATAGGCTTCAAATCGACATCTGGATAATTGAAAAATAGGCATTTTTGGCCTGTGGGTCCTTTGATCAATTGTCCCTGTGGTACAGGTTGAATTGTCTTTCCCCAAAACTCATACATTGAAGTTCCAGACCCCAGTACCTCAAAATATAACCTAACTTGGAGTTGTCCCTTCCCCAAAATTGCCTACTAGAACAAATCCTTACAAACTTCAAAGGAAAATAGCAAAACCCAGATTTTCAACAACATAATGCTTAGAATATCCAGTATCCAATTAAAACTCACTGTACAGACAGAAGAATGTGACTCACGATGAGGAGAAAACTTAGCCAAAATGAATAAAACCAGAAATGACAGAGGCAATGAAATTAGTAGTCAAGAAGACTAGAAGAGTTGTTATAAATATGTTCAAATATTTGATGGAAAGCATGAACTCAATGAGAAGAGATTTTAAAATTATTTGTCAGATCCAATGAAAATTCTAGACCTGAAAAATACAGTATCTGATATATCCACTCTAAACTGATAGTCATCATTTTTTCTTTTTTATAAAGGTCCACAGTGTAAATATTTTAGGCTTTGTGAGCCAAACATTTTCAGTTGCAGCTATTCCATTCTGATATTGTAGCATTATAGAAGCCATGGATAGTATGTAAAGAAAGAATATGACTGTATTCCAATAAAACTGTATTTACAAAAACAGGTGGCTATATGGATTTGGCTTGAGGGCCTTACCTGCCGACTCTTGCTCTAAACCAGCCAAACATAATTCCCAGGATACTTAGTGGTTAACTAATTGAAATAAACATGTAAAGCAAGAGCATCATTCTGTGCCCATAGAATATTTTTCTTTGTGCAATGTAGCTGGGTTTCATGTAGATAAAGCAACTGGCCAATATACAACACTTGAACTGTTCCAAACTTTAAGAACATTTGACCTAGACTTCTTTTTCTAGAAATAATTCAGAAATTCATGTTCTACCGCTGTTTCTGCTTCAACAACTTTTATTAAAAAAATCAGGGGCTGGGCCCAGTGGCTGACACCTGTAATCCCAGCACTTTGGGAGGCCAAGGTGGGTGGATCACCTGAGGTCGGGAGTTCAAGACCAGCCTGACCAACATGGAGAAACCTTGTCTCTACTAAAAATACAAAATTAGCTGGGCATGGTGGCACATGCCTATAATCCCAGCTACTCGGGAGGCTGAGGCAGGATAATCACTTGAACCAGGGAGGCAGAGGTTGCAGTAAGCTGAGATCACACCATTGCACTCCAGCCTGGACAACAAGAACAAAATTCCATCTCAAAAAAAACCAAAAATCAGATAAATTAAAATTAAAACCTCATAAATTAATATCATAAACTGTTCTGAGAAATTAAAATCTCTGGAAGAGATGAATCTTTCCAAGATAAATTATGTGGAAATAAGCAAGACAAACCAAATGAGAAAAGAGACTTTATTGAGAGCCTTAATGAGAAGAGAGTTAGCTACCGTCATTGCATTGGTGGATACTCAAAGACAGGTAAGGTAGTGGAAAAGCTTTACAATGAAAAAAAAAATTAGTAACAGAAGGAAAACTGGAAAATTCAATGTATATAAAAATTCAATGAACACAATTTTAAACAACCACTGAGAAAAGAAGAAATCAAAAGAGAAATTAGAAAATATCTCAAGTAAATGAAAATTAAACATACAAAAACATCTGGGATGCAGCAAATGAAGTACTAAGAGGGAAGTTTATAGTAATAAACATGTAAAACAAAAAGAATAAGGAGATGATGTAAATAACCTAACTTAGACCTCAAGAAACTAGATAAAGAAGAATAAGCTTAGCCCAAAGTTAGTAGAATGAATGAAATAATAAAGATTAGATCAGAAATAAATAGGAAATAGAAAAACAATAAGAACCCAAAGAAACTATGAGTTAGTTTTTTTAAAAGATAAATAAAATTGACAATCTTTGTTAATGTAACTAAGAAAAAAGTGAAAACTCAAACTCAGAAATGAAGGAGGAGATATTACAACTGATGACACAGAAATAAAGATCACGAGACTAGTAGAAATAATTATGTGTAAACAAATTTTATAACCTAGAAAAAATGAATAAATGTCTAGACACTTACAACCTGCCAAGACTGAATTATGAAGAAATGGAAAATCTGAACAGACCAGTAACCAGTAAGGGATTGAATCAATAATCAAAAACTTCTCAAGAAAGAAAAGTTCAGGGCCAGAGATATCCGATATCCGCACTAGTGAATTCTGCCAAACATTTCAAGATGAATTAATACTAGTCATTTTAAATTCTTCCAGAAAATTTAGGGAGAAGGAACACTTTCAACTTTATTTAATGAGATCAGAATTATCCTAATACTAAGGATACTACAGGTAATAACAAGTATTTTTCAATATTTCTGATGAACAAGATATAAAAATCCTCAACAAAATGCTAGCAAATGGAAATAAAAAGCACATTAAAAGGATCAAGTGGGATTATCCCAGAGATGCAATGGTCCTTCAATAAGGACCAATTAATGTGATATACCACTTTAGCAGAATGAAAGATGTAAATCACATCATCAGCTCAATAGATGGAGAAAAAGAAAAAAATACATCGAATTGGGAAAAGAAGCAGCAAAATGATAATCAATTACCTCTTTTCACAGATGGCATCATCTTACACATAAAAAACATTAATGAACCTAAACACATACACAGCCCCCCATCACACCACTTTTAGAACTAATGAGTTCAGTAAAGATGTAGGACATAAACCCAACATGCAAAAACATATGTTTTGTTTTTATAAATAACAAACTATCCTAAAGAAAATTAAGAAAGGGGGTGCGCCCAAGATGGCCAAATAGGAACAGCCCCAGCCTCCAGCTCCCAGTGTGAGTGACACAGAAGACGGGTGATTTCTGCATTTTCAATTGAGGTACTGGGTTCACCTCACTGGGGTGTGTCGGAGAGTTGGTCTGCAGGTGCAGCCCGACCAGCAAGAGCTGAAGCATGGTGAGGCATCACCTCACTTGGGAAGTGCAAGGGGGAAGGGAATTGCTTTTCCTAGCCAAAGGAAATTGAGACACACAACATCTGGAAAATCAGGTAGCTCTCACCCTAATACTGCGCTTTACCAAGGGTCTTGGCAAATGGCACACCAGGAGATTACATCCCAAAATTGACAAACCACTAGCAAGACTAATAAAGAAGAAAAGAGAGTAGAATCAAATAGATGCAATAAAAAATGATAAAGGGTATATCACCACCGACCCCACAGAAATACAAACTACCATCAGAGAAAACTATAAACACCTCTACACAAATAAACTAGAAAACCTAGAGGAAATGGATAATTTCCTGGACACTTAACACTCTCCCAAGACTAAACCAGGAAAAAGTCAAATCCCTGAATAGACTAATAGCAGGCTCTGAAATTGAGTCAATAATTAATATCCTACCAACCAAAAAAAAGTCCAGGACCAGACAGATTCACAGCCAAATTCTACCAGAGGTACAAGGAGGAGTTGGTACCCCTCCTTCTGAAACTATTCCAATCAATAGAAAAAGAGGGAATCCTCATTTTACGAGGCCAACATCATCCTGATACCAAAGTTTGGCAGAAATATAACAAAAAAAGAGAATTTTAGACCAACATCCCTGATGAACATCAATGCCAAAATCCTCAATAAAATACTGGCAAACTGAATCCAGCAGCACATCAAAAAGCTTATCCACCATGATCAAGTGGGCTTTATCTCTGGGATGCAAGGCTGGTTCAACATAAGCAAATCAATAGATGCAATCCAGCATATAAACAGAACCACATGATTATCTCAATAGATGCAGAAAAGGCCTGTGACAAAATTCAACAGCCTTTCATGCTAAAAACTCTCATAAATTCAGTATTGATGGAATGTATCTCAAAATAATAAGAGCTATTTATAACAAACCCACTGCCAGTATCATACTGAATGGGCAAAAACTGGAAGCATTCTCTTTGAAAACTGGCACAAGACAGGGATGCCCTCTCTCACCACTCCTATTCAACATAGCATTGGAAGTTCTGGCTAGGGCAATCAGGCAAGAGAAAGAAATAAAGAGTATTCAGTTAGGAAAAGAAGAAGTCAAATTGTCCCTGTTTGCAAATGACATGATTGTAGATTTAGAAAACCCCATTGTCTCAGTCCAAAATCTCCTTAAGCTGATAAGCACCTTCAGCAAAGTCTCAGGATACAAAATCAATGTGCAAAAATCACAAGCATTCTTATACACCAGTAACAGACAAACAGAGAGCCAAATCATGAATGACCTCCCATTCACAATACCTTCAAAGAGAATAAACTACCTAGGAATCCAACTTACAAGGGATGTAAAAGACCTCTTCAAGGAGAACTACAAACCACTGTTCAGTGAAATAAAAGAGGACACAAACAAATGGAAGAACATACCATGCTCATGCATAGGAAGAATAAATATTGTGAAAATGGCCATACTGCCCAAGGTAATTTATAGATTCAATGTCATCCCCATTAAGCTACCAATGACTTTCTTCACAGAATTGGAAAAAAACTGCTTTAAAGTTCATATGGAACCAAAAAACCACCCTGCACTGCCAAGACAACCCTAAGCCAAAAGAACAAAGCTGGAGGCATCATGCTACCTGACTTCAAACTATACTACAAGGCTACAGTAACCAAAACAGCATGGTACTGGTACCAAACAGAGATATAGACCAATGGAACAGAACAGAGCCCTCAGAAAGAATACCACACATCTAGAGCCATCTGATCTTTGACAAACCTGACAAAAACAAGAAATGGGGAAAGGATTCCCTATTTAATAAATGGTGCTGGGAAAATAGGCTAGCCATAAGTAGAAAGCTGAAACTGGATCTTTTCCTTACTCCTTATATGAAAATTAATTCAAGATGGATTAGAGACTTAAATGTTAGACCAAAAACCATAAAAACCCTAGAAGAAAACCTAGGTAATACCATTCAGGACATGGGCATGGGCAAGGACTTCATGTCTAAAACACCAAAAGCAACGGCAACAAAAGCCAAAATTGACAAAAGGGATCTAATTAAACTAAAGAGTTTCTGCACAGCAAAGGAAACTACCATGAGAGTGAACAGGCAACCTACAGAATGGGAGAAAATTTTTGCAATCTCCTCATCTGACAAATGGCTAATATCCAGAACCTACAAAGAACTCAATCAAATTTACAAGAAAAAAACAAACAACCCCATCAAAAAGTGGGCAAAGGATATGAACAGACATTTCTCAAAAGAAGACGTTCACACAGCCAACAGACACATGAAAAAATGCTCATCATCACTGGCCATCAGAGAAATGCAAATCAAAACCACAATTAGATACCATCTCACACCAGTTAGAATGGCCATCATTAAAAAGTCAGGAAACAACAGGTGCTGAGAGGATGTGCAGAAATAAGAACACTTTTACACTGTTAGTGGAACTGTAAACTAGTTCACCCATTTTGGAAAATAGTGTGGCGATTCCTCAAGGATCTAGAACTAGAAATACCATTTGACCCAGACATCCCATTACTGGGGATATACCCAAAGGATTATAAGTCATGCTGCTATAAAGACACATGCACACATATGTTTATTGTGGCATTATTCACAATAGCAAAGACTTGGAATCAACCCAAATGTCCATCAGTGACAGACTGGATTAAGGAAATGTGGCACATATACACCATGGAATACTATGCAGCCATAAAAAAGGATGAGTTTGTGTCCTTTGTAGGGACATGGATGCAGCTGGAAACCATCATTCCCAGCAAACTATTGCAAGAACAGAAAACCAAACACCACATGTTCTCACTCATAGGTGGGAATTGAATAATGAGATCACCTGGACACAGCAAGGGGAACATCACACCCGGGTCCTATTTTGGGGAGGGGGGAGGGGGGAGTGATAGCATTAGGAGATATACCTAATGTAAATGACGAGTTAATGAGTGCAGCACACCAACATGGCACATGTATACATATGTAACAAATTTGCACGTTGTGCACATGTACCCTATAACTTAAAGTATAATAATAACAACAAGAAGAAGAAGAAGAAGAAGAAGAAGAAGAAGAAGAAGAAGAAGAAGAAGAAGAAGAAGAAGAAGAAGAAGAAGAAGAAGAAGATTAAGAAAATAATCACATGTACAAAAGCGTCAATAGAATAAATATTTCCTATTAAGTTTTAGCTGTCAAGGTAAAATACTTGGACATTGTAAGTCACAAAATATTGATGAAAGAAACTGAAGAAGACATGCATAGATAGGCATTCCATGCTAATGTTTTGGATGACAATATTTTTTAAATACCAATGTGCTTATAGTAATCCGCAGATCCAGTTCAATACCTATCAAAATTCCAATGGCAATTATTGCAGACATAGGAAAAAGCAATTCTAAAATTACGATGAAACCTAAAAAACCCCAAATAGCCAAAGCAACCTTGAAAAAGAACAAAGCTGGAGGCATCACACTACCAGATTTCAAAATCTACTACAAAGATCTACTAATAAAAACAGCAGGTACAGACATTCAAACTGATAAAGAGACCAACGAAACAGAAGAGAGAACCCAGAAATAAACTTGTTCTGCATATGAGTTTGTTGATCAAAAATATACAGTGGGGAAATGATAGTCTCTTCAGTAAATGGTGTTGGGAAAACTGTAAAACCACATACAAAAGAATAAAATGGGACCTTTTTTTTGTATCATACATAAAAATAAACTCAAAATAGATTAAAAATGTAAGATGTAAAATTGTAAAATTCTTCAAAAAAAATGGGAGAAAATCTTCATGACATTGGTTTTGTCTATGATTTATTGAACATGACACCAAAAACTTAAGCAACAAAAGCAAAAACAAAGTGGGACTACATCAAACTAAAAAGATTCTGCACAGCTAAAGAAGTAATCATGAAGTAAAGAGGAAACCAATATCATGGGACAAAATATTTCCAGAGAATGTACCCAAAAAGGGGTAGTTATGAAAAAAAAAAAAAAGAAAAACAATAGCAAAAAATGGGCAAATGAATTGAATAGAGAATTCCCAAAAGAAGACATAGAAGTCGCCAACAGGTATGTGAAAAGATGCACAACATCATTAATCATCAGGAAAATGCAAATCAAAACCATGATGAGATATCACCTCCCACTTCTCAGAATGACTACTATCAAAGAAAACGAAACAACACTTAGTTGTTGGCAATAATCCAGACAAATTGGAGCCCTTGTACAATTTGGTGGGAATGTAAATCAATGCAACCACTATGGAAAAGAGTACGGAGGTTCCTCAAAAAATTAAAAAGACTACCATGTCATCCAGCAATTCTGAATATATATCCCAAAGAAACAAAACAAGGATCTTGAAGAGCTGTCTTCTCACCCACACTTATTACAACATTATTCACAATACCTAAGTTGTGGAAACAACCTAACTGCTCATCAATGGATGAATGGATAAAGAAAATAAAGTATGGCATATACATATGGTAGAATATTATTCACTAGTAAAAAAGAAGAAACTCCTGCCATTTGTGACAAAATGGATGAACATGGAGGATATTAAGTAAAATAAGCTAGTCACAGAATGACAAACACATGATTCCACTTACAGGAGGTATTTAAAATAGTCAAACTCATAGAAACAGAGAATAGAATGATGGTTGCCAGAGGCTGTGTGTAGGGGGAATTGGAGTGAGGGGTTGCTGTTCAAGGGATATAAAGTTTCAGTTATGTAAGATAAATACGTATCTGCTGTAAAACATGGTACGCATATTTAACGATATCATATTGTGTATTTAAAAAATTGTTTGAGAGAATATATCTCAATTTGTGTCCTTAATACAATAAAAATAAATTATTAAATAATTTAACAAAGTTGTAATTTCAAAATTCAATCGTTTTATGCTATATGGCTATGGCAATCCTCAGAGAAAAAAAAATATATGTGCTAAATCCCTTCATAAATTGAAATAAAGTCTGTAAATATATGTAGTTATTAAAATCTAGCACTGATTACAATAGGAACAGTACACCGAAATGAGAGAGGGAAGGAAACACTCAAGAAAATAAAAGACATGAATGAAACAGAAGCTGGAGATTCAATATGTAGGACCAACAAACCCAAAAGTCTTTTATGTATAACACTAGTAATATTAACAAGACTCTAGGAAAATTAAGAAATTAAAAGAGAAGGTACAGAAACAATATTATATATTTAAAAATAATCATGATGCTACAGATATTAAAAATTATTAGTTAGAAGCAAAATTATTTAATACTTAAACAAATTATATGAAATCTAAAACTTACAATAGCTGAATCTAAAAGGAAACAAAAGCACCTTTGATTTTCAGTGGTTAAAATCTTCTAATACTGATAACAGCCATCCCTGATTGGTTTCCTTGAAAATTGTATTAAACTCTAAAAGAACGAATAATTCTATTTCTATTTATTTTTCCCAGACAACAAAAAAGGAAAGAGTCATCAGCTAATTTTATAAGGTCAGCATAAGGGTAATAGTAAAATCTGTATGTAAGATTCAGTATGTCAAGTCAGTATGATAAAAAAATTACAATCCCATCTTACTCAACAATAAAGATAAAAATTCCCAAGTACACGCTTCTAAACTAAACAAGGAATACATTAAAAATATTGAGATGATAAAGGAGAATTTTCCCAAGGAATGTACAATAGGTTAAATATTAGAAATATTAGAAATATAATTCACCACGTTAAAAGAAATAATCACTCATTCATTTTGAGACAGAAAATCAGTAGTTCATAAAGTACAACATATGCTCAGACTAAAAATAATTAGCCAACTATTTATAGGACATTTTCTTAAAATATTAAAATATATTTACCCACAAATTGCATCCAGATATTGAAAAACAATAAAAGGTTAAAACAATTTTCTTCAAGAAGAAAAAAAGCAAGATTGCCCACTCTCACCATTATCAATGAAGTTATTTATGGGTTATATAGTTGTTTACTTAGAAAACTCAAAAGAAATTTTAGTTAACATACAATTCAACAATTTTAGGATTGCAGACACAAATTTTTATAAGACCAATTGCATTCTTGCAAACAAGCAATAAACAGAAAATATAATTTTATAATATATGCCATGAAAAATAGGATTAAATTATTAAATAATCAGGATTAAATCCAACACAAATTGTTACAAAATTTGAGTAAAAGTTTATAGTGTTATATTGAAAGAATTTTAGTAAATGAATGTAGTGACAGATCACAAAAATGTCAATTTTTACTGAGTAGGGCTGTAAACAAAATGTAATTCTATTATAAATGTCAAAAGATATTTTGTAGAAATTGACAAGCTGATTCTAAACTGCATGGGGAAAAGCCCAAACTGAAGAATGGCATAATTTTATTGACAACTGGAACAGAATGAGATTCCTAGAAATATGAGAGGACTTCAAAAAGTTCCTGGAAAAATGGAATTAGGCAATAAAATTTTAAAATGTAAACTGTATTTCTGAACATAAGCTCTATCAAGGTCAAGACACGTTTGTAAACAGTAATATTGGTCAATTAATCTACCCATAGAGAGCTGATGATGGTCCTGGGAATTTAGCCATGTCATTGCAGTGTTTTTTACATTATTAATTGTAAAGAAAAATGAATGCCCTATACAGATTTTTAAATATTAGAAAACAAACATAAGTCACACAGAGACAAATCAGGACTGCAACATGGATGTCTAATAATTTTTCTTCAAAACTCTGGAAAAATTGCCTTGTTTGTCTGTGGTAGAGAATGACTCTCTGGTAAAGCTGTCCTGGTCATTCTTTTGTTAAAGCATTGGAAAACTTTCTCGAATAAGCAGATGAGAGATGAGCATGTCTCACAACAAGCAGATGTTATCATTCTTTGGCCCTTCTGAAAATCAACAAGCAAAATGTCTTAAACATTCGCCCAAAATTTTGCCATGACTTTACTCTTGAGCAATCTGCTTTTGCTTTGACTGAACCACTTCCACTTCTTGGTAGTCATTGCTTTCACTGCACTTTGTCATCAGGATCATACCGGTAAAGCCATGTTTCATCCCCTTTTACAATTCTTCTGAGAAAAGCTTCACAATCAATCTTACTTGTTTTGCATCAGCTTTGTTCTTCTCTGCAGCTGATCAGGGCATAACAATTATGTCACTCATTAAGTAGAAACTTGGCTCAACTTTAACATTTCTGTCAGAATTGTGTAAGCTGAACAAATGGAAATGTGTATGCTGTTGTCTATTGTTTCTCCTGTTCATCACCGGTCTTCTTCCATTAGGGCACAAAGGATATTAATTATTTTCTTGCAAATTGATGTGGATCATCTCGCACTGCAAGCTTCAACTTCTACATTTTCTTATCCCTTCTTAAAACAAGTTATTTATTTGTAAACTGTTGATTTCTTTGGGGCACGGTTTTTTAAACTTTTAATCAAGTGTCAGTAAATTCATCATTCTTTCCACCCAAGTTTCATTATAATATTGATGTTTGTTCCTGCTTCGATTTTAGCATGTTGCTCTGATAGGGGCTCTTTTCAAACTGGTGTCTCATCTTTCTTAGTACCTCAAACTAGATCCTGCTCAGACATGGTATAAAAATTAATACAAATTTATTTTGGTGCAAAAATTTTTGAAATCCATGTATGGTTTTTTCATCATACACACTTTCCATAAACTTCTTAAAGACCCCTTGTATGTATCTACATATACACACAGGCATATTTGAAAATGGGAACAAAAATAATTTAAGTTTCTTTTCCTATCACCTATAAGTAAATGAGAGATAGTTTTTAAATGGAAAAGTAAAATGCAAAACTGTAGAATACTTGGGGTCAATATAGGAGACAGTCTTACTAAATAACGAGGAATTTTTTAACTGATATAGAGAATTACTACAGAAAAATATGAATAAACACAATTAAATTAAAATAAAATGTTTTGCTTATAAAGTTTAATTGAGGAAATGGAAAGTAAGTCACAACTTTTTATTTGTTTAAATCTGGATTTTGTAAACATTTGAAGGTGGTAACTCTCATTTTCTAAGGATTATTTTAAACGAAGTGTGCTCTTGAATAAGTTCAAGTCTTTTTCCCAAACAGGATTTATAGCTTGCTTGCTTTCTCACAATTTAATAAACACATTTAATTGTGTTTATTTATATTTTTCTGTAATAATTCTCTATATTGATTAAAAAATTCTTCACTATTTAGTAAGACTGTCTCCTATATTGACCCCAAGTATTCTAGAGTTTTGCATTTTACTTTTCAATTTAAAAACTATCTCTCATTTATTTATAGGTGATAAGAAAAGAAACTTTTTCTTTCTTTTCTTTTCTTTTCTTTCTTTCTTTCTTTCTTTCTTTCTTTCTTTCTTTCTTTCTTTCTTTCTTTCTTTCTTTCTTTCTTTCTCTTTCTTCTTTTCTTTCTTTCAAAAAATAAAACCCTTCCTTTGTTTCCATTAAAAATCTGAATTTTAAGCAGACTCTTGGACTGCTGACTCAAATCCGTCAGGTCATTCAACTTTAGCATCTCTCTCTTCTCAGTGGCATTTCAAAATTACTACTTTTCCATAAAGCTTCAAGAATTTTCCCGATTCTTGGACTTAAGCTTCCTCAACATTTTTACTATGTTATTAGAGACCTCATGGAGAGAATAAATGGATTGCAAACCTTTCTAGGTATTTTCTGCTGCTTTCGGCAATTAATTTACTGATCACTTTTTTCAAGGCACTTGTCTGTTCCTCTTGGATCATGATTTCCATCATCTTCTTCCAGATTTTATGAATCTCTTGGTACTGAGCATAAGAGGACTTTCAAATTTGATTGTTGCAATTCTTAGAAAAACTATCACTGAACAGATAAAGCAAATAATCATTGGTAGTCTTAATAACAACATCAGCTTCAAAATGATCTGTCATTTTTTAAAAATTGATATTGGAGGTCACTTCTCATGGGTAAGATCTGTGTCATAGAAGACGATCAGGCAGTTTTGTCCAGAACATCCTCATTAAGTAACCTGAATTTTATAAAAGCAACTTAATCATCCTTGGATCAGCAAATCTCACTTGAAAAGCAAAACACTTGAGGCCATCAGATATAATCATACTTAAGACCGTAAGATCCGATTCTGTATCCTTGAGTTTTTATGACTAGTGTTTTCCCAATATTAGTTATACCGAACATAGCTTGTGCTTTTACGTTATACCAATCTTTGTTAGAAAATTGATCATTTTCTTGGCTCCCTTTTTGCCACATTTTATAGCCATTCCTCAACCCAATCTATAATCTTAAAAACAGGAAACTACATAAATCTTTTACAAGTCAGTGTGTGATAGATGAAGAACTATTATTCTATGCCACTTCCTCATCACTACCAAATAATCCTTTTTTAAAAAATAGGAATTTAGAACAGAAATGATATGTGTTTTGAGGAAATAACAAATATTCTGGTAATATGAGTTATTTATTTTAAGCTTTTGTGTTTTCTTAAATGTACTGAGATCATTTTTCAGTATAGTTTTATGAGTAAATATTTTTTACCCACCTAATATCAGATAAAAAGCAGTTTGGTCCCTCAAGCTTAAATCATGATTGTTATTTTTTTCTAATTTCATTAGCTTAATATGTACTTTGGATTCATGCTTCAATTTTACTTTCCTCAATTATTTTCATAAGGATTATTATACATCTAAATAGGCTTTGAAGTGTAAGAATATTTTAAATGGTGAGCTTCTATCACTTATTTTCCAGCTTCTATTGCCAGTCATTTAAATATAATTAGGTGTGATAAATTGGTCACAACCTGGGAAACCATCCTGTATGAATCAATATAATCTGCCAGCTTCTTGGTTGACATAGAAACTGATCATACAAGCCTGTTTAATGCAACACACATTCTATGCATAAATGATTAACATAGTAAAGTTTAGAAAGGAGCCTAGTCAAAGCTATGCTTCCCACAACTTTCATTATTGCTCTATATTTTATCTGCTGCATTATGTCTTCTTAAACTTGAACTAAAAAATATGTATAACATACTGACATAAGTAGATAAAGAAAGTGCTTTTAGGGATAATATTCAGTAGTTCTTTCATCAGGGAAGAATTCTGTCATCCCAATGTCGTTACAGATGAACTAATACATCAATGTGACTTGCCCAGCAATTGAGTTTCGCTGGCTTCTGATGTTTAGCTGCTCCCATCATTAGCTTACTGTAATAATTTGAAGAATAAAAAGACTTGCAAAATCCAGCATTGGGATGCACTGAACTGCATCATCTTATGGATTTAAATGTAATTTCTGAGGAATAAAAAGGATATAATTGGAGCCCTGAAACAACTAAGCAGAGTGTTCCATGCGAATATTAGAGATCCAGTCAATGAAATATTTTGTCATTCAAAGGTTTCATACATAAACCATTAGGACAGAATTAAATGAATCATTATTTCATGAGGAATTTTTATAAATTCCTTCTTTTCATGTGTTTGAATCAGTAGCATCAAAATATTAAAAGATTATTATCCAAAGAGCACTGCATCCCTATCTCAATAGAGAAAATTACTAAGCCTAAGGCAAAACTTACATATTGTACAGTAAAGAAAATCATTCACAAAAGAAGCTAAAAGGAGTGTGAGTGCACTAAGAATACCCATGGAAGCTGTATACATACATGGAAGTAAATATATATGTGTAAGTATGATATATACATATGTAATCACACATATACGACTATACATGTATACAGATACATGTGTGTGCATAGAAAGAGCAAATAATAATGTAACCATGTACCATGTATCCATTCCTCATCTTCCAATGAATTAAAGTTTATAATCAATTTGTTTTATCTGTATCCCTATCACTTAACCCTATCTCACATTAAGGAACTAAACCCACATTATATATCATTCTTCTATGTATATTTCTTATGCATCCTTAAATACAAACAATCTTTCAAAAACGTAATCATAATATAAACTACCTTGAAGGATTCACAGTAAACTGCCTTAAATATCACGAATGGACTTAAATAACATTAATGCACGCAAATATCTAGTGAGTTTTCAGATTTCTCGAGTTTTCTCATGAAGTTACACAGTTAATTTAATTGAATCATTGTAAAGATAAGATCGATACACTGGAATTAACCAGTGTGTCTCTTAAATTCTCTTCATATGTTTATCTTTTCCTCCTTTTGAACTTTTTTCTTACCCTTGAGATTTTGCTGAAAGTAAATAAGTCAAGTTATTTGTCCCTAATAGTTTCACAAAGTCTGATTTTTTTCTGATTTCTCTGTGGTATTTTTTTTATTTTGAGACAGTCTTACCCTGTCACCCAGGCTGGAGCTCAGTGACGCGATCTCGCGATCTCAGCTCACCGCAACCTCCGCCCTCCGGGTTCCAAGGATTCTCCTGCCTCAGCCTCCGGAGTAACTGGGATTACAGTCGCGCACCAGTATGCCAAGCTTTTTGTGTTTTTAGTAGAGACGGGTTTCACTATGTTGGTAGACTGGTCTCTAACTCCTGACCTCAAGTGATCCACCTGCCTTGGCCTCCCAAAGTGCTGGGATTACAGGCGTGAGCCACCGCGCCCAGACTGTGGTGTCTTTTAATATGTTTCTCAGTATTCTCTGCGAATTGATTGTTAGATCTAGAAATTCAGTATTAAATTTTAGAAAGAATTTATGTAATAGGTTTAATAGATTCTAGGTACATCCATTAGGAGGCCATAAAGCCTGCTTTTCTTGATTTTACTTTATTTGAAGTTATTAATGATAATTATCTAAGTATATTAATTAATTTAAAGTTGCAAAATAGTGATGTTCTAACTATGATACTCACTGATTTATTGGCTGGAATATTTCCATAAAAGAAAGTTTCTCTTATATAGTCTTTGATTATCACAAAATACTTAATATACAAAAGAAGGGATAAATGCTTGATTCTTTAACACTTTTCAGAATAATAAATTATTTTCCTAGCATCTCTGAGAAAACCAATAAAACTCTATGTGTGTCTATATGCCAACATTTAATATTTTAACCGTAGCCATTATTTCTCTCTTTTATGCTTAAATTGATCCATCAATTTATGTATTAATAATGGCTAAATTATCTGAACAATCATTTGAGAACTTAAAGGAAAAATTCATTTATAAATCTTGGTCTAAAGGCTTTTGGATAGCTCAATTATGAATAGGTAAGGCCGTGTGGCTTTTTCTTTTCAGCACACTGTATGTAGAGTTGATTTATGGGTTTTACAAATAATTTTAATATGATCTTAAATTAATTGTATCAACTATAAGTTTTCAGCATCTCCTAATAATAGGTATATAAACTTATCTGTTGCAAATAGGAGTTTATAAGCTAAAAGGGGCATATAATGTGATATGAGGTTTCTTGAAAGCAAATTTCAAAGGAAAAATACATATTATGTGATATGAGTTTTTTACTTATATATAAATAAATTTCATACATGTAGATATAATTTCTTAGAATTCACTTGTATGGAAGAAATTATATAATGCATGTACATAAAGGAACACATTTTATCTTTATTACTTGACCTCATTAAACTAATTTTTATTTTTTAAGGAACTAAATAGTTTTATTTTTATGTTTCTCTTTGGAAGACTCCTGATTTAAAAACTTTAAAAATTTTAAAATAATTTTATAACTACCATAAGTATTGTACCTTAATTCCATTTTTAAAAACCTCGGGTAAAAGTTCACTTAAAGAGAAACTGAAGATTAATAATCTAATTGAAATAACAGATTTGTGATTAAGTATACCTGAATGCTCAACTCTAGCTGCAACAAATTTTAACACTGTTTTGTTTCTTTCTCTTGACATAGTACTTTAAAGTATTTGAAGATATTTACTGTACATTACAAAATAAACAAGTACATGACATTAAAATATGACCTTTGTTGATTTTAATCAGTAAGCTTGTCTATGTAAATCCTGGGACCAGTAAGATATGTTAACAAATAAAATTACATATTGATAATAGAATTTTAAAATCTTTTAAAATATTAAAATGTATAACTTTTTCAAGGTATAAGTACAAATAAATTTTGAGGACTATAAATCCTTTTTTAAGAGTTGTTATCTTAAGAAGCACTGTGGCATGAATGACAAGAGTGAATTAGTCATCAAAATTATAATTATTTTACCCATGTGATACATAACTTACAAATGAATATATGTCATTTAATTTTATTTTCGCCTTAAATTAATTGTAGGTTGTATTACATATAGTAATACATTATACCTGCAAACAAATTATTCTGTCAGCCCGTTTACTCAAAAGTGCAAGAAGATCAATATTGAGACATCATGAGTTAAATCACCGAATAATACTTGTTTGTACTCCACATTGTACTTATTGACCACGTAAGAAAAACTTGCCATTTTTAAATGCAATGTACTAGTCAATATACTCCCAAAATAATTAGAATTGAAGTAACCGATCAACTATTACATTTCAATTGAGAATTAAATGTTTGGTTTTTTGATGTTATCTTCAAGAAAAATTCTATGAGAATCTATGCCATATTACCTAACATAAATGGGAAAAAAGTTAACAGAAATGCTGAATTAAAAGAATTAAAACTATTTAATGCATAATGTGTCCATGGGCACCATACTAATGCTTTTATATAATTCATTTTCTTATTTTGTATAGTTTGAAAGTGAAAGTAGGCACTATTAATAATTGTGCTGAAACAATGTATATAAAACAAGTGTGTCTAGGGCAACCAGACATTGAAAAAAATTAAAACAAATTGACCCCTACCTTCTTTGAATGTCTTATAGTATGATAGCTATTTTATATATAAACAATTAAACACAATCTCATATTGCTTAAGAGCTGAATAGGCATAATTATAATGAAACTTGATTTGGTAAGAAAAAGATTTTAGTATCAAGCTTGCTACCTATATCAGCAGTATTTTGTGACAAACATATTTAAAATTAAAATCTTTATTTTGTTGCATATATTTTAACCTTCTTCTGCTATTACAATTTTTTTCCACCAGATGGTAGCCAAGAAAAGCAGGAAACAAAGAGATTAGCAGAGTTAAAATAAACAAAATTAAATTGATATAAACCTCAAACAAAAAAATTTGATTGTAGCTACAGATGTAAACACACTTGCAAAAATTCAACATACTGAGTAAATAAAAACGAAGTTTTTTAAAATGCTTTTCTTCTGATATTGGATGTGTGAAAGCTCTTTAAGAGTAAGTTGAATTTGAAAGCCTCTGAGACTGTTAAAAAATATAGATAGAATAATACTAAACTTGAGATCTGAAGTCAATTTTTTTCATAGAACATTCACAAGTGTATGAATATAGGCTTGTTTTAAATATTTCCCTAATCTTTGTTTATTTAAAAGAAGCATTGTGATGTTCTGAAATATAAATTTTGGATATATATTTCCTGACAGTTCTTTTATAAAAAACCATCTATCCCACTTATGCAAAAATCAAATATGTGGAATTGTTTCCTCTGTGTGGAGTCTTCACTTCTATCCTTGTTAGTCTTGGCTCGTACATGAAGTATTCATTATTTGCAAAAACCAATTATGATCCCTGTCTGGATACATTAAGATTTTTTCTACAAGTCTTTTCCTCTCTATCACATTTTAAGCAACAGTTTACATGAATTATTCATAGTACCCATATTGCAGGCAAGTTTTTTTATTAAATTTGATCGTAATAATAGTTATTACTCCAGTCATGGCAGTTTTATGAGTATTCTTCAATGCCATTACCTGGAAAGATTTCAATCAAGAAATATAAGAGATGCAAATCAATTTCCATAATAAAATTAAACTGTACCATCTACTCTTTCATTCCAGCAATAGAGCTGATTGACAGCCTCTCCCTCATACCTGGAGCAGATAACATTCAGATGCAGAAATAGACAATGGCAGATTATTTCTTCTTAAACATTTCACTATCTTTTTCTTCATTGTTGGTGTTTAGTGTTTGCTAACTTCACTGAAAGATAATATTTAACTTAAATTCCATATACATATTTATTTTTGAAGCAACATATTTTCTGATAATGGTTGATTTTCTCTGAGGTAGTTGAGCTTATAAGCAAATGAATACAGAATTAAGTGCCATCATCTTGTTTTTCTCCTAAAAACAGTATAACCTCCTTTTGTAGAGGAAATCATACTCTGTTATTGTGGGGGGGGAAGTGGTTAATTTTGTTCTGAGTATCAATTTATTTTCTAGTCTCTTCACTCTTTAATTCCATTCCTCATGACAATAAAATAGAGAGTGATAGAGTGGATTACAAGATTGTGTACACAAACTGGGAAAATACAGACCTTGGATACACATCATGTGAGTAGGTACAAAACAACTATATATATATATATATATGATCATAACTTTTTATGATCATAATTTTCTTCTAAAAATACGTAACAGATTCTTCTCTCAAAAGATAAAGAAAGGTGTTAAGTTGGACTGCAATTTTGCAGAGATAGATTGGAGCAGTTTTTAGAATAGAGGTCATGAATCCAGAGAGCAGAAGAGTTGTGAATATATGCACTATGTACCCTGTTCTAGAAAGGTAGCCTGCAGACCTGTGAAGGTCCATAGACTTCCTTCCACTAATCTTTGAGTTACTGAGAACCATCTAATTCCATGCCTCCAAAAACAGCGCAGAATTTGAGTAGAAGATGAAATAGTGGTAGTGATGTTTTGTGAGAATGACTCTCCCATACTTTTCAATGCAGTGTCACTAAGTAAAGATCTTACAACTTAATGAGTTCCTTATTGTTCTCTTCAACAAATATTCAGTTAATATTTACATGATCTTAACATGTAAAACCTCTTCAGCTTAATATTTCTACTTTATTCATAACTTTCTACTTTCTCAGATACAACCGTGTCCTGAGGCTGTATTAAAATATAATTTTAAGACTAGAAACAATTTTTTTTACTGAAGGAAGATAGAAATTTTAAAGTTCACTTGGCAGCAGTAGTACTCTCCAGAAGGTTTTGTCATGCTAGCTCTACTTTCTTTCATGAATTTATTTAAACTTTACTTCTTCCTGCCTTTACTGACTGTCCCATCTGGTATGGGAGCCTCATATTTTTCCTTGTCTGTATCTCAGTACTTATTACCATAAACAGTTCCTGTTTAATTATTTATGTCTACACCAGTCTATAAATCCTTTCCAGCCAGACATATTGGCTATGTATTCCATGTCTAGGACAATGCTTAGTCAATGCTCATTGATTTGATTGGATGGATTAATGGAAGCACCAGTTTCAGAGGTTAGCAGACTCCATAACTGAAAAGCATTTTCAAGAAAAATCTCATCTAATCAATAAGCAATTGTTCCTCTCCTGCTGCATAATAGAAATTAATGAACACCTTGAAACCTATGGTGTGTTCACTTCTGTGCTGTTCATTCTTTAGGTTAATATCAAAAAAGTATTTTTCTCATTTACAAAGTTACCAAATTAATTTGAATTAAATGCTATTAAATCATATTGTGAAAGAATGAAAGTCTTGTATTTTCAAAGAACAAACACATAACATATGCATTAAATCTATATATTAAATTATTTGAATATAAAATAGTAAAATTTCTGTATACTTGAAACTAGCTAAGAGGTCAACTTAACAGCAAATTTAAACATCTAAATTTCCTGCAAAATTGTTTAATGTGGGTCACAAAATTAGGCTTCATATTCTCAGTGTATAAAGAAAGCAACAATCAAAATAAATTATTCCACTAGTATTACATGTAATATAGAGCCATAGAATAGGTGGGTGAGTTGAGAGACAATCATCTGAAATGTAAGATGATTTATTCTCACAAAATACATTACCATTGAACAATAATAATGCATGCTTACAAAACCACAGTAATTGAATGGGCATGGTTCAGGCATAAGGATAGATGTATAGGTCAATAAAATGATTGAAAGTTGAAGAAAAAAAAAACTTCTGTTTACGTCTAATCTGGACAAGGGTGCCAAGACAACTCAGTGGGGAAAAATAGTCTTTTCAATAAAAGATGCTCAGACAAAACAATATCCACATGAGAAAGAACAAAGTTGGACCCTTACACACATCATATTCAGAAATTAACTCAAAATGGATCACAGAATTGAATGAAAGAGCTAGAGCAATATATATAGTACATGTTTGTGTATATATATATATACAGTTATTATTTTTGTTATTTTTTGATAAAAAATAATCTGTCACCTAGTCTAGAGTGCACTGGTGTGATGACATCTCACTGCAGCCTTGACCTCCTGATATCAAGCAATCCTCCTACCTCAGGCTCTTTAGTAGCTAGGACCACAGACATATGCCACAACATCCAACTAATTATTTTTTATTTTTATTATTTGTGGAGATTGTCTCTCCTTATTTTTCTCAGGCTGATCTTAAACTTCTGGGCTCAAGCAATATTCCTTCTTCAGCCTCCCAAAGTTCTGGGATTACAGGCATGAGCTGTTGCTAAAACTACAAACCTCTTAGAAAAAAAACATAGCAGTAAATCTCTGTGACTTGGATCAGGCAATGGCTTCTTACATGTGCAATCAAAAGCACAAGAAACAAGAAATAAAAGATTACTGGGTTTCATCAAATTTTAAAACTTCTGTAAACAGGATAAAGTAAAAAGTCACCCCCAAGAATGAAGGAAAATATTTAACAATTACATATATAAGAGATTTGTTTCCAGAATGAAGAACTCTTACAACTCAACAATAATCCAATAACCCTATCAAAAATGAGCAATGGATTTGAATAAACAATTCCCAAAAGAAGATATACAAATGTTCAATAAGCACAATAAAAAATGCTCAACATCTCTAGTCATTAGAAATATATAAAGTGAAATGACAATAAGATACAATTTTACACCCACTAGGACATTTATAATTAAAAAGATAAATAATAACAAGTGTTGATGTGTGATATGGTTTGGCTGTGTCTCCCATCCAAATCTCAATTTTATTTGTAGCTCCCATAATCCCCATGTGTCCTGGGAGTGACCCAGAGCGGGAAACCAGCAGGCCTGGTTTCTCTCATGCTGTTCTCATCATAGTGAGTGAGTGCTCATGAGATCTGATGGTTTTCTAGGGGACTTTTCCCCTTTTGCTTGGCACTTCTCCTTGCTGCCACCATGTGAAGAAGGATGTGTTGCTTCCCCTTCCACCACTATTGTAAGTTTCCTGAGGCCTCCCCAGCCATGCTGAACTGTGAGTCAATTAAATCTCTTTCCTTTATAAATTACCCATTCTTTGGTATGTCGTTATTAGCAGCATGAAAATGAACTCATACAGTAAATTCGTACTGGGAGTGTACTGGGAGTTTACAGGGAGTGTTCAGCAGTGGGACTGCTGTAAAGATACCAAAAAATGTGGAAGTGACTTTGGAACTGGGTAACACACAGAGGTTGAAGGAGTTTAGAAGGCTCAGAAAAAGACAGGAAGATGTGGGAAAGTTTGGCACTTCCTAGAGACTTGTTGAATGGCTTTGACCAAAATGCTGAGAGTGATAAGGACAATAAAGTCCAGGCTAAGCTGGTCTCAGACGGAGATGAGGAACTTGTTGGGAACTGCAGCAAAGGTGAATGTTGTTATGCTTTAGCAAGAAGATTGGTGGCATTTTGCTTCTGCCCTTGAGATCTGTGGAACTTTGAACTTGAGAGAGATGATTTAGGGTATCTGGCAGGAGAAATTTCTAAACAGCAAAGCATTCAGGAGGTGACAGAGCATAAGAGTTTAGAAAATTTGCAGCCTGAAGATGCAATAGAAAAGAAAAAACTCATTTTCTTAGGAGAAATTCAAGCCGGCTGCAGAAATTTGCATAAGTAACAAGGAGTCAAATGTTAATCTTTAAGACAATAGGGAGAATGTCTTCAGGGTAGTTAGAGACCTTCACAACAGCCAGTCACATCACAGGCCCAGAAAGCTAGGAGAGAAAAATGGTTTCCTGGGCTGGGTCAGGTCCCCCGTGCTGTGTGCAGCCTAGGAATGTGGTACCCTGCATCCCAGCTGCTCCAGCCAAGGATAAAAGGGGCCAAGGTGCAGTTAGTGTCATGGCTTCAGGGGGTGCAAACCACCAGCCTTGGCAGCTTCTATGTGGTATTGGACCTGTGGGTGCACAGAAAACAAGAGTTGAGGTCTGGAAACCTCTGCCTAGATTTCAGAGGATATATGGACATGCTTGGTGTCTTGGCAGAGGTGTGCTACAGGGGCAGAGCCCTCATGGAGAACATCTGCTAGGACAGTACAGAAGGGAAATTTGGGGTTGGAGCCCCCACACAGAGTCTCTAGTAAGGCACTGCCTAGTGGAATATGAAAAGAGGGCCATCATTGTCCAGACCCCAGAATGTTACATCCCCTGACAGTTTGCACCATGCACCCGGAAAAGCTGCAGACATTCAATGCAAGCCTGTGAAAGCAGCCAGGAGGGGCTGTATCATGTAAAGTCACAGGGGTGGAGCTGCTCAACGTTGTGGGAGTCCACCTCTTGCATCACTGTGACCTGGATATGAGGCATGGGGTCAAATGAGATCACTTAGGAAGTTTAAAGACTGGTCTATTGGGTTTCAGACTTGCCTTGTCTCAGATGAGACTTTGAACTTGCACTTTTAAGTTAATGCTAGAATGAATTTAGACTTTGGAGGACTGTTGGAATTGCATGATTGTGTTTTGAAATGTCGGGATATGAGATTTGGGAGAGACCAGGGGTGGAATAATATGGTTTGGCTGTGTCCCCACCCAAATCTCATCTTGAATTGTCATTCCCATAATCCCACATGTCATGGAAGGGATCTGGTGGAAGGATTTTAATTATGGGGGTGGTTACCATCATGCGGCTCTCATGATAGTATATGAGTGAGTGGTCATGAGATCTGCTGGTTTCATAAGGGACTTTTCTTTCTTTTGCTTGTCACTTTTCCTTGCTGTCACCATGTGAAGGAGGCCATGTTTGCTTCCCCTTCTGCCATGATTGTAAGTTTCCTGCGGCTTCCCTAGCCATGCTGAACTGTTAGTCAATTAAACATCTTTCCTTTATAAATTAACCAGTCTCAGATATGTCTTCATTAGTAGCGTGAGAATGGACTAATACAACAAGTATGTGGGGAAATGCACATATGATATATGACAAACCTTCATGCATTCTTATGAAATGTAAAATGAGGCAGCCTCCTGAAAGACATATTGACAGTTTCTCAAAAAGTAAAGTATAGGATGATTATATGACCCAGAAATTCCAGAGAAATATATTCAAGAGAAAAGACGTATATGCCCATGCAAAAATGTGTGATTATGTATGGTCAGATTCTTTATAATAGCAAAAATGTTAGAACAACCCAAATGCCTATCAACTGATAAATGGATATATGAAATATGGTATATCTGTACAATGGAATACCATTCTATTATGAAAATAACGAATTACTGACAAATACTACAGTATGGATGAACTTGATAACATTGTGCTAAGTGAAAGAAAATACTCAAAAATGATCACATATTGTATGACTGTATTTATAGAAAAAATCAAAAATATAGAAAATAAGTGCAAATGAGGTAAATAGAAAAAAGCAAGCAATATTGTAAACTTTAATCTAACCATATCAATGATCACTTTAAATGTTAATGATGTAAAAACACCAGTTAAAAGACAGACATTATCAGATTGAATAAAACCCAGACACAATTATAAGCTGTCTAAAAGAAACTCTCCTTATATATAAAGACATAGATAAAGTAGAAGATGTTTTTAATACTGAGTAGTTTTTAATTAAACTGAAATTAATATAAATGTTGGGTTGATGGGTGCAGCAAACCACCATGACACATGTATACCTATGTAACAAACCTGCATGTTCTGCACACGTACCCCAGAACTTGAAGTATAATTTAAAAAAACACACACACACTAAATTGTATTTGTAAGAAATTATGTAACTGCAATGTCTTCATGTAGTCAATAAAGTAAAACACACTGGGAACATTGATCATGTTCCATTTTTCAATTTTTACATTTTAGCCCAAATTCAAAAATAATAACACTAATCAATACCTATGAAAAGTTTAATTTGAGTTTTGGGGTGCGGGGCAAGATGGCCGAATAGGAACAGCTCCAGTCTCTAACTCCCAGCACCAGCGACACACAAGACAGGTGATTTCTGCATTTTCAACTGAGGTACTGCGATTATCTCACTAGGGAGTGCCTGACAATCAGTGCTGGTCAGCTGCTGCAGCCCGACCAGCGAGACCTGAAGCAGGGAGAGGCATCGCCTCACCTGGGAAGCGCAAGGGGGAAGGGAATCCCTTTTCCTAGCCAGGGGAACTGAGACACACAACACCTGGAAAATCGGGTAACTCCCACCCCAATACTGCGCTCTACAAGGATCTTGGCAAATGGGCACACCAGGAGACTATATTCCACACCTGGCTGGGAGGGTCCCACGCCCCCGGAGCCTCCCTAATTGCTAGCACAGCAGTCTGCCATCTGGCAGCAAGGCAACAGCCAGGCTGGGGGAGGTGCGCCTGCCATTGCCGAGGCTTAAGTAGATAAACAAAGCAGCTGGGAAGCTCGAACTGGGTGGAGCTCAGAGCAGCTCAAGGAGTCCTGCCTGTCTCTGTAGACTCCACCTCTGGGGACAGGGCACAGCTAAACAACAACAACAACAACAACTACAACAACAACAAACAGCAGCTGAAACCTCTGCAGACGCAAACGACTCTGTCTGACAGCTTTGAAGTGAGCAGTGGATCTCCCAACATGGAGGTTGAGATATGAGAGTGGACAGACTACCTGCTCAAGTGGGTCCCTGACCCCTGAGTAGCCTAACTGGGAGACATCCCCCACTAGGGGCAGTCTGACACCCCACACCTCACAGGGTGGAGTACACCCCTGAGAGGAAGCTTCCAGAGCAAGAATCAGACAGGTACACTCGCTGTTCAGCAATATTCTATCTTCTGCAGCCTCTGCTGCTGATACCCAGGCAAACAGGTTCTGGAGTGGACCTCAAGCAATCTTCAACAGACCTACAGCTGAGGGTCCTGACTGTTAGAAGGAAAACTAACAAACAGGAAGGACACCCACACCAAAACCCCATCAGTACGTCACCATCATCAAAGACCAGAGGCAGATAAAACCACAAAGATGGGGAAAAAGCAGGGCAGAAAAGCTGGAAATTCAAAAAATAAGAGCGCATCGCCCCCTGCAAAGGAATGCAGCTCATCACCAGCAATGGATCAAAGCTGGACGGAGAATGACTTTGACAAGATGAGAGAAGAAGGCTCCAGTCCATCCAACTTCTGAGAGCTAAAGGAGGAATTATGTACCCAGTGCAAAGAAACTAAAAATCTTGAAAAAAAAAAGTGGAAAAATTGATAACTAGAATAATTAATGCAGAGAAGGCCATAAACGAATGGACAGAGATGAAAACCACAACACGAGAAATATGTGACAAATGCACAAGCTTCAGTAACCGACTTGATCAACTGGAAGAAAGAGTATCAGCGATTGAGGATCAAATGAATGAAATGAAGCAAGAAGAGAAGTGTAGAGGAAAAAGCAATGAACAAAGTCTGCAAGAAGTATGGGATTATGTAAAAAGACCAAATCTACGTCTGATTGGGGTGCCTGAAAGTGAGGGGGAAAATGGAACCAAGTTGGAAAACACTCTTCAGGATATCATCCAGGAGAACTTCCCCAACCTAGTAAGGCAGGCCAACGTTCAAATTCAGGAAATACAGAGAATGCCACTAAGATACTCCTCGAGAAGAGCAACTGCAAGATACATAATTGCTAGATTCACCAAAGTTGAAATGAAGGAAAAAATCTTAAGGGAAGCCAGAGAGAAAGGTCGGGTTACCCACAAAGGGAAGCCCATCAGACTAACAGCAGATCTCTCGGCAGAAACTCTACAAGCCAGAAGAGAGTGGGGGCCAATATTCAACATTCTTAAAGAAAAGAATTTTCAATGCAGAATTTCATATCCAGCCAAACTAAGTTTCATAAATGAAGGAGAAATAAAACCCTTTACAGATAAGCAAATGCTTAGAGACTTTGTCACCACCTGGCCTGCCTTACAAGAGACCCTGAAGGAAGCACTAAACATGGAAAGGAACAACTGGTACCAGCCATTGCAAAAACATGCCAAAATGTAAAGACCATCAAGGCTAGGAAGAAACTGCATCAACTAACGAGCAAAATAACCAGTTAATATCATAATGGCAGGATCAAGTTCACACATAACAATATTAACCTTAAATGTAAATGGACTAAATGCTCCAATTAAAAGACACAGACTGGCAAACTGGATAAAGCGTCAAGACCCATCAGTTTGCTGTATTCAGGACCCATCTCACATGCAGAGACATACATAGACTCAAAATAAAGGGATGGAGGAAGGTCTACCAAGCAAATGGAGAACAAAAAAAAGCAAGGGTTGCAATACTAGTCTCTGATAAAACAGACTTTAAACCATCAAAGATCAAAAGAGACAAAGAAGGCCATTACATAATGGTAAAGGGATCAATTCAACAGGAAGAGCTAACTATCCTAAATATATATGCACCCAATACAGGAGCACCCAGATTCATAAAGCAAGTCCTTATAGACTTACAAAGAGACTTGGACTCCCATACAATAATAATGGGAGACTTCAACACTCTTCAAAGAGTGTTTTCCAACTTGGTTCCATTTTCCCCCTCACTTTCAGGCACCCCAATCAGATGTAGATTTGGTCTTTTTACATAATCCCATACTTCTTGCAGACTTTGTTCATTGTTTTCTCCTCTTTTTTCTTTACACTTCTCTTCTTGCTTCATTTCATTCATTTGATCCTCAATCGCTGATACTCTTTCTTCCAGTTGATCGAGTCGGTTACTGAAGCTTGTGCATTTGTCACATATTTCTCATGTCATGGTTTTTATCTCTGTCCATTCGTTTATGGCCTTCTCTGCATTGATCATTCTAGTTATCCATTCTTCCATTCTTTTTTCAAGCTTTTTCGTTTCTTTGCGCTGGGTACGTAATTCCTCCTGTAGCTCTGAGAAGTTTGATGGACTGAAGCCTTCTTCTCTCAACTCGTCAAAGTCATTCTCCGTCCATTGCTGGTGATGAGCTGCATTCCTTTGGAGGGGAAGATGTGCTCTGATTTTGTGAATTTCCAGCTCTCCTGCCCTGCTTTTTCCCCATCTTTGTGGTTTTATCTGCCTTTGGTCTTTGATGATGGTGATGTACTGATGGGGTTTTGGTGTGGGTGTCCTTCCTGTTTGTTAGTTTTCCTTCTAATAGTCAGGAGCCTCAGCTGCAGGTCTGTTGAAGATTGCTTGAGGTCCACTCCAGACCCTGTTTGCCTGGGTATCAGCAGCAGAGGCTGCAGAAGACAGAATATTGCTGAACAGCAAGTATACCTGTCTGATTCTTGCTCTGGAAACTTCGTCTCAGGGGTGTACCCCGCCGTGTGAGGTGTGGGGTGTTGGTCTGCTCCTAGTAGGGAATGTCTCCCTGTTAGGCTACTCAGGGGTCAGGGACCCACTTGATCAGGCAGTCTGTCCATTCTCATATCTCAACCTCCGTGTTGGGACATCCACTGCTCTCTTCAAAGCTATCAGACAGGGTCGTTTCCATCTGCAGAGGTTTCTGCTGCTTTTTTTTGTTTAGCTGTGCCCTGTCCCCAGAGGTGGAGTCTACAGGGACAGGCAGGCCTCCTTGAGCTGCTATTAGCTCCACCCAGTTCGAGCTTCCCAGTGGCTTTGTTTACCTACTGAAGCCTCAGCAATGGCAGGCATCCCTCCCCCACCCTCGCTGCTGCCTTGCCCTTAGAATGCAGACTGCTGTGCTAGCAATGAGGGAGGCTCCGTGGGTGTGGGACCCTCCTGGCCAGGTGTGGGATATAATCTCCTGGCGTGCCATTTGCTAAGACCCTTGGTAAAGTGCAGTATTGGGGTGGGAGTTACCTGATTTTCCAGGTGTTGTGTGTTTCAGTTCCCCTGGCAAGGAAAAGGGATTCCCTCTCCCTTTGCACTTCCCAGGTGAGATGATGCCTTGCCCTGCTTCAGCTCTCATTGGTCAGGCTGCAGCAGCTGACCTGCACTGATTGTCTGGCACTCCCTAGTGAGATGAACCCGGTACCTCAGTTGAAAATGCAGAAATCACCCCTCTTCTGTGTCACTCGCGCTGGGAACTGGAGGCTGGAGCTGTTCCTATTCGGCCATCTTGCTCTGCCCCCAGAACTATTTTTTTTAAATGCAATTTGCTACTGGAGAAATTTGACAGAATAGTAAAAATAAGTTATGGAATCTTCTCTTTTCCTGACATTTCCACATGAGGGAGATTTTAAATGGCATAGAAAATGAACAACAAATAAGCAGTTGTTAGTAACTTTACCAACTCAATTCTGAAATGCTCTGAGAGTTGTTGTGCCCTTTGCATTTGTTCATCTGGAAAATTCATTTTAGTTTATATATTTCACTCTCATAGGGATAAAAGGAACCTCTGAAGGTCTGTTCAATACCTGCTACTTGATTTAGTGATCAGTTTGAAGGAACATCTTGTTACTGGGGGTTTTGTTGATAATGCTTTTCTTTTTCATATGGGAAAAAAATCAGTTCAAATAAATCAACCTTATCTGTATATATTTTATTCAAGTATCCCTGGTGCTGATTTTATTTATTTCTAATATACACAGTCTAACAGATGTCAATATAACAAACACATTTGTAGTTCAGTTTTACAAAGATTTACTCAACTAAAACACTCATTTTAGAAGAAAATAATGTTTAGAAAGAATCTCAAAATTTCTGTGTACTCCCTTAAGCATGAAATAGTGTTATCATTTATTCATTGAAGTCAAACTATATAGCTGAGAATCAGATGATAAAACAAAAAGTAAATATTTAAAATTTCCTTAGGAGGCTCGTCACAATAGCTTTACTGAACATTGTGTTGACACGATTTTTTGGTTTTTGTTTTCCACTTTGTTTGCTTGTTTATTCTTTTTTTTTAATTTATTTTTTATTATTATTATACTTTAAATTCTAGGGTACATGTGCATAATGTGCAGGTTTGTTACATATGTATACTTGTGCCATGTTGCTGTGCTGCACCCATCAACTCGTCAGCACCCATCAACTCGTCATTTACATCAGGTATAACTCCCAATGCAATCCCTCCCCCCTCCCCCCTCCCTATGATAGGCCCCGGTGTGTGATGTTCCCCTTCCTGAGTCCAAGTGATCTCATTGTTCAGTTCCCACCTATCAGTGAGAACATGCGGTGTTTGGTTTTCTGTTCTTGTGATAGTTTGCTAAGAATGATGGTTTCCAGCTGCATCCATGTCCCTACAAAGGACACAAACTCATCCTTTTTTATAGCTGCATAGTATTCCATGGTGTATATGTGCCACATTTCCTTAATCCAGTCTGTCACTGATGGACATTTGGGTTGATTCCAAGTCTTTGCTATCGTGAATAGTGCCTCAATAAACATACATGTGCATGTGTCTTTATAGCAGCATGATTTATAATCCTTTGGGTATATACCCAGTAATGGGATGGCTGGGTCATATGGTACATCTAGTTCTAGATCCTTGAGGAATCGCCATACTGTTTTCCATAATGGTTGAACTAGTTTACAATCCCACCAACAGTGTAAAAGTGTTCCTATTTCTCCACATCCTCTCCAGCACCTGTTGTTTCCTGACTTTTTCATGATCGCCATTCTAACTGGTGTGAGATGGTATCTCATTGTGGTTTTGATTTGCATTTCTCTGATGGCCAGTGATGATGAGCATTTTTTCATGTGTCTGTTGGCTGTATGAATGTCTTCTTTTGAGAAATGTCTGTTCATATCCTTTGCCCACTTTTTGATGGGGTTGTTTGTTTTTTCTTGTAAATTTGTTTGAGTTCTTTGTAGGTTCTGGATATTAGCCCTTTGTCAGATGAGTAGATTGCAAAAATTTTCTCCCATTCTGTAGGTTGCCTGTTCACTCTGATGGTAGTTTCTTTTGCTGTGCAGAAGCTCTTTAGTTTAATGAGATCCCATTTGTCAATTTTGGCTTTTGCTGCCGTTCACCTCTTCAAGGAGAACTACAAACCACTGCTCAGTGAAATAAAAGAGGACACAAACAAATGGAAGAACATACCATGCTCATGGATAAGAAGAATCAATATCATGAAAATGGCCATACTGCCCAAGATTATTTATAGATTCAATGCCATCCCCATCAAGCTACCAATGAGTTTCTTCACAGAATTGGAAAAAACTGCTTTAAAGTTCATATGGAACCAAAAAAGAGCCTGCATCTCCAAGACAATCCTAAGTCAAAAGAACAAAGCTGGAGGCATCACGCTACCTGACTTCAAACTATACTACAAGGCTACAGTAACCAAAACAGCATGGTACTGGTACCAAAACAGAGATATAGACCAATGGAACAGAACAGAGTCCTCAGAAATAATACCACACATCTACAGCCATCTGATCTTTGACAAACCTGAGAGAAACAAGAAATGGGGAAAGGATTCCCTATTTAATAAATGGTGCTGGGAAAATTGGCTAGCCATAAGTAGAAAGCTGAAACTGGATCCTTTCCTTACTCCTTATACGAAAATTAATTCAAGATGGATTAGAGACTTAAATGTTAGACCTAATACCATAAAAACCCTAGAGGAAAACCTAGGTAGTACCATTCAGGACATAGGCATGGGCAAAAACTTCATGTCTAAAACACCAAATGCTTGTTTATTGTATCTGCCCTGAGAAAACAATGCAAATGGAATTAATTTACACAAGGTAAGATATTTTTAATTTAACAAAGCAGGGGAACAATTATATTCAAATTAATATTAAGCAAAAGTTTTAGTGAATTTTGTGCTATTTTGAAGGGAAAGTTATAGAGGTGTGGTGTTTGTTTGTGTACACACACATGAGTGTGTGTTAACACAGCAATCTATGAGTTCTGGGAAGCAGCTTAAGCTTAGGAACGTATAAAGTCTCTATCTATTGTCACAGGAGTATTCATATTAAAGAACTTTAGGGCATACTGGGTACTCTCTCTGTTCAATCATAAACTTAGTATTGTTATTGTGAAACTACTGACAAAATGAATTTGTTTTCTATTTTATACAGTTAAGAGCTATATAAGTTGCCACACAACTAATAGGAAATATGAAGTATACATTTTAGTCAAGTCTAATTTTAATTTAAAATGTTAACATTTTCCTGACAAATACTGACACTGTTTAGCTAAAATTTACTGAGCTATGTTCTTGAGCAAACCCATAAAGGTGAATACCTAAAATACTTGGAAAGGGGGAAAGAAAGTGAATGAAACTTACAAATGATTCAGTCTTCATTACATATATATTGCAAAATAACTTAATGTAAATATAAACATGATTCTGTGTTAGAATGGAGAACCTGTGTTAGGTAGGTAGATAACACCCCTCCAGGCTTTCTTTCTTTCTTTTTTTTTTTTTTTTTTTTGAAAGGAAAACAGTACACCTATGAGAAAGGAAGTATTCCCCAAGAAAAGCAAATTTCCAGTGTGGGAATTTTAGAAGTCTCTGACTCATATAGTCAGGAAAGTATTCAGAAATGAAATATTGGATTTTTGATCTTTATTAATATGCTAACTATCTCCCATATACATGGAATTTTGATAATGCTAACAGAACAGGCCAATATGGGGTAGCAACAGGACAATGTTCACTCTAAGAAAACAAACTTCAAGAACTAGGCTGTAAGAAATTAAACCAGGTGAAGGGTCTCATATTAATATAATACATGATGTCAACCTAATTGTTGTCTTTGATTCAAATTACATAGGGGTGTAAACAAGCCTTATCAACCAGAAAAACTCTGTAAACTCTACTAGTCTAAAATAGTATTTATTTTTCTTTTGGGTTTGATGACATTACTTTAATCCCAGGAGGTTAAAAGAAACAGTATAGACATAATTTTGAAAAAAGAATTAAATCTATGATGCTTATATTTAAAAATATACATATTCCTATAAAATAATGTTTTATCACTGTAATGATTTATATATCTTTCATATTTTTAAAATATTTAAAGTATTTTGATATTAAAACTTATGGCTTGTCCTTAAAATCTATAGTTTTATCAAACTTTAGAAGAATATTGTTAAATTTGTGATCAGTATTTTTATATTAGAGATAATTTATAGAATGTTAAAGCTTTTATTTTTCAGCTATGTAATTAGTAATCAATTTTATTTAAAAATTTATAATTGAATGATACCTAAAAGTGTTTACATGGTTGGAAAAGGGTACAAAAAGGGATTGGAATTGATACATGAATCAGTACTTAACTATATATATTGCAAAATAAGCTAAAATAAATATAAACATAATTCTGTGTTAGAATAGTCAATCTGATTTAAGTAAATAGTGCCCCTCTGGACTCTTTTTCTCTTGAGAGAAAAACAGTCCACTTAGGAGAAAGGAAGTATTCACCAAGAAAAGCATATTTCCAATATGAGAACATATTACCAATATAAATATGTTGAGTAGTCCTTTCCACATGAATATAAACTCAACAACATCTAACACTGAAAAAATAAAAAGTAAACAATAACCAACATTGAAGAGTAAAGAGTATACAGACACATATCAGCCTGAACAAACATTATTCAAGGGTGAGCAAGTATTTAAATAATAATGAGAACTTGCCCTTAGTGTTGAAGAGGAACAATGTAGTTTTGAAAATAATATTAGACATATATAGGAAATGTTTGTTCTAAATTCATAATAGAATTCAAGAAGGCTTGAAACGTATAAAACCAAGGGTAAAAGACAGGAACACAATGGAATAAAGCCATTCAAACAGACATTGAAAAAAGAACTGAACTGGAAGTAGCAGTGAAGAATAAGAATATTTTATTACCAAAGCAATAATAATAAAGAAAGAAAAAACAATGAGATGCTTCAAGTCATATTAGACTCATAAGTATATAATCAAGAATGTCATTATTATGTAAAAGGTAAAATTCATGAAGCCCACGTATTACAAAACAAAATCGAAACAAGATAAAATGGAAGAAAATTTTTCATTTGTTATGAAAGGTAATATAAATTCAAACTATGGACTATTGGTATTTCTGGAGAATAAAATAAATCCATCCAGGTAATAATATTTAATAGAAATAATCATTTTCTTTATTAATTCCTAAGTGTGACTATCTATAAACTTTAATTTAGAGAATACTAATGGTTACAGGCAAATCTATTGGCCTCAGATCAATTTATAATAAAAAATGCCAGAAAAGTAAAGAATAATATACACATATCTCTGAAAGAGTTCAAAAATTTATGCTATTTTATTCATGAGAAGAAAAGGTAATATTTTTTCTCAGATACGCAAGAATCAACATTTTTTTAAATCATGAAAATAAATGGCCTAAACTAAAAGTTAACTGTTAAACAAAAATCAAAATTAAGGAAGTAATTTCAGGTGATCTAGAGTTTAAAACATTATTTAAGGCAAAAAAAAAAAGAAAAAACCATCAAATTTTAATTATCTTCAAACATCTGTCAAGTTACAAAAGTTATAAATACAAACAATAAGTAAACATAACATCTATATAAATAGGTAAACTAGTACATATTAACCAACTGAGCTTATAATCCAAGGACAACCTTTTCATATTTATTAAGAAATGTCCAGAGTGTATCAGATAAATGGTAAAACCAAGTGTATTCACTCTCTGGGGTTGTCATAACCAAAGTATTACAAACTGGGTAGCTTAAAATGAGAGAAATGTATTGTCTCACAGTTCTGGAGGCTAAAAGCATGAAATCAGTGATAGAGTCAGGCTTCCTCTAAAACCTGTAGGGTAATCTTTTCTTGCCTCTTCCTAGCTGCTGGTGGTTTGCCAGCAATCTTCAGCACTGCTTGGCTTGCAATGGCACAATTCTAATCGCTGCCTGCAGTTTCACATGGTGTTCTCCCTGTGTGTTTCTGGGTGTTCAGAGAGCTGTCTTCTTTCACCCTATAGCAGTAAGATCTCATCATAACTTAATACACGTGAAAGGATATTATTTTCATGTAAGATCACAGTCTCAGGTAGTGAAGGTTAGGACTTCAATATATATTGGGAGTGGGAGGAGTGACATGATTCAACCCATAGGAACCCTCTGTGTTGGCAAAAGACACAGTTCTTCCCACAGGGGATGGGGAAAAAAATAATATAAAGGAATGTAGTTTGTAGACCCTGTTTTGATTGCCTAGTCTTCACCACATTGGGTAAGGAGGTTTTCCCATCTTAGGATTTTGGAGATGGCTAAGCAAATGATACACCAACATTAGATAGATGAGATCAACAACAATTTATTATTCACATATACTCATAGCCTGGTGGTGGAACATACCACGCAGTGCAGGGTCACACAGGAGTTACACTGAAGCACAGAATGAACGAGCAGGGGATATCACAGGCAGGTTTTGAAGTAACAAGAGGATGAGATGACCTCTGGTTCTCATAGGAAGATGTGATTGATTTGTTTGAATATTTTGTGGGCTGACAGGGAACCGAAGCCCACTACTCAGGGATAAGAAAGAACTATGCCTGATCCCCTCAGGAGGATGCATTTGACACTCCTGATTCACCACTCATGAGAGGCAAGGAGTTTAGTGACTCCATACATAATACCTTTGGCCATATGTGGAGAACCAACCAAGGAACATAATGAAGTTGGTTGGTTGCTCCTAAGTTCAGTGGACAAAGTGATGAAAGAAAATGATAAACTCAGGGATTATATCCCTTGGCTTCAGAAGTAGATATTGAGCTTCAAATCTGCTAAGATTGCCATGAGTGAGAGTCTTGTCTTCTGTAGAGAAAGAGCTGAAATTGTTTAAAAAAAAAAAGAAAAAAAAAAAAGACACAAGCTCTTATCATGTGAGTGGCTGACCTGTAACAAAAGGTGCGTGGACAGCCTCACCAGGTGTCTACTATTAAAATAAGGGCATTGGTTGGAAAAGACTAGGACCCTGCAACTTTGAATTGGGACGTGTGAGAGGACCCTGATGAAGCTGGGGGCACTGAGTTTGTAAACTCTGATGAATGTTTTTTGCCAGAAGAAACAACTTCCCTATCCCCAGTAGTGACAGTATCCCCTCCGGGACCCTTGTTGCCAAATCAGTCTTTCCACCTTTGTCTGAGGAGATCAATCCTGCACTGCTTGAGGCAACAGTGATGGCCTCCCCTGAGGGAGTTGCCAGGCAAGATGATGTTGGTTCTCCTCAGGAGCCATCCAAACACCTATGTTTGCTTCTAGACCTAAAACTAAAGGCCTGGCAGACCCCTAGAGGTGAGGTTGACAGTGTGACCCATGAGGAAGTGCCCTACACTCAAAAGGAACTGCTTGAGTTTTCTAATTTATATAAATAGAAATCTGGAGAACAGGCATGGGAATGGACGTTAAGGGTGTGAGATAATGGTGGAAGGAACATAAATTTGGATCAGGCTGAATGTAATGCATAATACATACATAATATCTTTGACCATAAGTAGGGACTCTGTATTTAATTTGCAACTTGGGGAGTTAAAAAAAGTTCTAATAGTTTATTTGCTTGGTTAGCTGAAATATGGATTAAAAGATGGCCCACAGTGAGAGAGCTAGAAATGCCTGATTTCCCTTGGTTTAATGTAAAGGAAGGGATCCAAAGGCTTAGGAAGATTGGGATGGCAGAGTGGATCAGTCACTTTAGACCTACTCATCCCAGCTGGGAAGGTCCAGAAGATATATCCTTGATCAATGCCTCATGAAATAGATTTGTGAGGGCAGCACCTGCATTTTTGAAGAGCCCTGTATTGCTCTTCTTTGTATGTTACATCTAACAGTGGGAACCATAGTCCTGCAACTACAAAATTTAAATACAGTTGGAAAAATTGGATCTAGAGGTGGCATGGGCCAAGTGGCAACACTCAACCATCAAAGACAAGGTGGGCATAGCTACCGTAATAAACAGCAGAGCAAAGCAGCAATCAGAATAGTCTGACTTGTGTAGAGTTCTGGCATTGGCTAATTAATCAAGGTGTTCCTAGAAGTGTAATTCATAGGAAGCCTTCTGCATTTCTACCTAATTTATACAAGCAGAAAACTTCTAGGTCAAATGGACAAAATACTAATTTGAGTTATAAAAACAGAGGATCATGACCCCTCAATCAATTTCCAGACTTAACCAGTGTATGGATTCAGAATCCCTTGATAAAAGGAGAGACTGGGTTCCCTTGAGGAAGGACACCACTACATAGCTGACAATTCATGCAGTGAATCTTTCTCCCATCCTTCCCCAAGGAGATCTCTGGCCTTTTACCAGGGTAACTGTGCATTGGGGAAAGGAAATGATCAGGTATATCAGAGACTACTGGACATTGGTTCTGATCTGACGTTGATTCCACGGGACCCAAAAACGTCATTTTGGTTCTCTAGTTAAAGTAGGGACTTATGGAGGTCGGGTACTTAATGAAGTTTTAGTTCAAGTCCGACTTACAGTGGGTCCCTGGACTCCTCCTGTGGTCATTTCCCCAGTGCATAGACATACTTAGCAGCTGACAGAACCCCCACATTGGCTACATGACTTGTAGGTGAGGGCTATTATGGTGGGAAAGGCCAAATGGAAGCCATTGAAGCTGCTTCTACAAAGAAAATAGTAAATCAAAAACAATATCACATTCCTGGAGGAATTGCAGAGATTAGTGCAACCATCAAGGACTTGAAAGGTGCAGGGGAAGTGATAAATATATAAATAGGTTGAAATTAAATCAACTGAAAAATTATATAAACATGAAGATTAAGACTTTCATTTGGCTATATTAAGACTTTCATTGATTATATTAATTAAGACTCTCATTTGGGTATATTAATAAGAGACATAGTAGATTCCAAAACAATCAATATCACTAGTGGCAAAAAGGATGATTACTAATGAAAGGAATTTATCAAGAATTCATACCAATCCTAAATGCATATGCATCTAACAGAACTTTAAATATATGAGGCAAAACTTGACAGAACAGAAAGGAGAAATATATAAAATCCCAATTACAGTTAACTGTCTTAAAACTTTTATGAAATTAAGTGGTAGAACAAATAGAAAACCACTTATAGGAGACTTGGAATACACAATTGACACATAGAATATGTCACCTCCAACAGCAGCAACTAGGCTATTTTTAAATAAGTGTGGAACATCTAACAATAGAAATTATATTCTAGATTATAAAAAAAGATAAGGGTAAAAATAAACCAAAGTATGTGCTTGAAAAATAAAACTTTTTAAAGATTAGAAATTCAAAACAGAAAAATATCTGAAAAATCCACAAGCACATCTCTAAATAACCTTTGAGTCAAAGGTAAATTATTAGGCAAATTTTAAAATATTTTGAATTGAGTAAAAATAAAAACACAATTCTCAAAATGGATTCAATTCTTCAAAACAGCTATAAATTAATTTATAGCTTTAAGTCATAAAAATTTGATTAGAGAAGGCCTAAAATCAGTAATCTAAGCTTCATCTTAAAATAGAAACTTAAAATAGAAAACTAAAACCGGAATTAGAGGGCGCACCCAAGATGGTCAAATAAGAACAGCTCCAGCCTCCAGCTCCCAGCGTGAGTGATACAGAAGACAGGTGATTTCTGCATTTTCAACTGAGGTACCGGGATCATCTCACTGGGGAGTGCCAGTCAATCGGTGCTCGTCAGCTGGTGTAGCCCAACCAGCAAGAGCTGAAACAGGGCAAGGCATCACCTCACCTGGAAAGTGCAAGGGGGAAGGGAATCCCTTTTCCTAGCCAAGGAAAACTGAGACACACAACACCTGGAAAATCGGGTAACTCCCACCCTAATACTGTGCTTTACCAAGGGTCTTAGCAAATGGCACACTAGGAGATTATATCCCACACCTGGCCAGGAGGTTCCCACACCCACAGAGCCTCCCTCATTGCTAGCACAGCAGTCTGAGATCTAACTGCAAGGGGGCAGTGAGGCTGGGGGAGGGGCACCTGCCATTGTTGAGGCTTAAGTGGGTAAACAATGTCACCAGGAAGCTCGAATTGTGTGGAGCTCACAGCAGCTCAAGGAGGCCGGCTTGCCTCTGCAGACTACTCCTCTGAGGACAGGGCATAGCTAAACAAAAAGCAGCAGAAACCATGGCAGAGGTAAATGCCCTTGTCTGATAGCTTTGAGGAGAACAGTGGAGCTCCTAGCACAGAGGTTGAGATCTGAGAATAGACAGACTGCCTGCTCAAGTGGGTCCCTGACCCCTGAGTAGCCTAACTGGGAGACATCCCCTACTAGGTACAGACTGACACCTCACACCTCACATGGTGGGGTATACCCTGAAATGAAGCTTCCAGAGCAAGAATCAGACAGCAACACTCGCTGTGCAGCAGTATTGTATCTTCTGCAACCTCCGCTGCTGATACCCAGGCAAACAGCGTCTGGAGTGGACCTCAAGCAAACTCCAACAGACCTGCAGCTGAGGGTCCTGACTATTAGAAGGAAAACAAACAAACAGAAAGGACACCCACACCAAAACCCCATCAGTATGTCACCATCATCAAAGACCAAAGGCAGAGAAAACCACAAAGATGGGGAAAAAGCAGTGCAGAAAAGCTGGAAATTCAAAAAATCAGAGCGCATCTTCCCCTCCAAAGAAATGCAGCTCATCACCAGCAATGGAACAAAGCTGGATAAAGAATGACTTTGACGAGTTGAGAGAAGAAGGCTTCAGTCAATCAAACATCTCAGAGCTAAAGGAGAAACTATGTAACCAGTGCAAAGAAACTAAAAACCTTGAAAAAAGAATGGATGAATGGATAACTAGAATAACCAATGCAGAGAAGACCTTAAAAGAACTGATAGAGATGAAAACCATAACATGAGAAGTACGTGACAAATGCACAAGCTTCAGTAACTGACTGGATCAACTGGAAGAAAGAGTATCAGCGTTTGAAGATCAAATGAATGAAATGAAGCAAGAAGAGAAGTGTGGAGAAGAAAGAGTAAAAAGAAATGAACAAAGCCTCCACAAAGTATGATTTTATATGAAAAGGTCAAATCTATGTCTGACTGGTGTGCCTGAAAGTGAAGAGGAAAATGGAACCAAGTTGGAAAACACTCTGCACGACATCATCCAGGAGAATTTCCCCAACCTAGTAAGGCAGGCCAACATCCAAATTCAGGAAATACAGAGAATGCCACAAAGATACTCCTCAAGAAGAGTAACTCCAAGACAAATAATTGTCAGATTCACCAAAGTTGAAATGAAGGAAGAAATGTTAAGGGCAGCCAGAGAAAAAGGTCAGGTTACCCACAAAGGGAAGACCATCAGACTAACAGCAGATCTCTCGGCAGAAACTCTCCAAGCCAGAAGAAGATATTCAACATCCTTAAAGAAAAGAATTTTCAACCCAGAATTTCATATCCAGCCAAACTAAGTTTCATAAGTGAAGGAGAAATAAAATCCTTTACAGATAAGCAAGTGCTTAGAGATTTTGTCACCAACAGGCCTGCCCTACAAGAGATCCTGAAGGAAGTACTAAACATGGAAAGGAACAACTGGTACCAGCCATTGCAAAAACATGTCAAAATGTAAAGTCCATCATTGCTATGAAGAACATGCATCAACTAGCAAGCAAAATAACAAGCTAACATCATAATGACAGGATCAACTTCACACATAACAATATTAACCTTAAATGTAAATGGACTAAAAGCTCCAATTAAAAGACACAGACTGGTAAATTGGATAAAAAGTCAAGACCAGTCAGTTTGCTGTATTCAGGAGACCCATCTCACATGCAGAGACACACATAGCCTCAAAATAAAGGGATGGAGGAAGGTCTACCAAGCAAATGGGAAACAAGCAAAAGCAGGGGTTGCAATACTAGTCTCTGATAAAACAGACTTTAAACCATCAAAGATCAAAAGAGACAAAGAAGGCCATTACATAATGGTAAAGGGATCAATTCATCAGGAAGAGCTAACTATCCTAAATATATATGCACCCAATACAGGAGCACCCAGATTCATAAAACAAAAGAGACATAGACTCCCATACTATAATACAGGAGACTTTAACACCCCACTGTCAACATTAGACAGATCAACGAGACAGAAAATTAACAAGGATATCCAGGAATTGAACTCAACTCTGCACCAAGCGGACCTAATAGACATCTACAGAACTCTCCACCCCAAATCAACAAAATACACATTCTTCTCAGCACCACATCACACTTATTCCAAAATTGACCCATAGTTGAAAGTAACGCACTCCTCAGCAAATGTACAAGAACAGAAATTATAACAAACTGTCTCTCAGAATACAGTGCAATTAAACTAGAAATCAGGACTAAGAAACTCAATCAAAACCGCTCAACTACATGGAAACTGAACAACCTGCTCCTGAATGACTACTGGGTACATAACGAAATGAAGAAAAGGGAATCCTCCCTAACTCATTTTATGAGGCCAACATCTTCCTGATACCAAGGCCTGGCAGAGACACAACAAAAAAAGAGAATTTTAGACCAATATCCCTGATGAACATTGATGCAAAAATCTTCAATAAAATACTGGCAAACCGAATCCAGCAGCACATCAAAAAGCTTATTCACCATGATCAAGTGGGATTCAAGGCTGGTTTAACATACACAAATCAATAAATGTAATCCAGCATATAAACAGAACCAAAGACAAAAACCACATGGGTATCTCAATAGATGCAGGAAACGCCTTTGACAAAATTCAATAGCCCTTCATGCTAAAAACTCTCAATAAATTCAGTACTGATAGAATGTATCTCAAAATAATAAGAGCTAATTATGACAAACCCACAGCCATTTTCATACTGAATGGGCAAAACCTGGAAGCATTCTCTTTGAAAACTGGCACAAGACAGGTATGCCCTCTCTCACCACTCCTATTCAACATAGTGTTGGAAGTTCTGGCTCGGGCAATCAGGCAAGAGAAAGAAAACAAGGGTATTCCATTAGGAAAAGAAGAATTCAAATTGTCCCTGTTTGCAGATGACATGATTGTATATTTAGAAAACCCCATTGTCTCAGTCCAAAATCTCCTTAAGCTGATAAGCACCTTCAGCAAAGTCTCAGGATACCAAATCAATGTGCAAAAATCACAAGCATTCTTATACACCAGTAACAGACAAACAGAGAGTCAAATCATGAATGAACTCCCATTCACAATACCTTCAGAGAGAATAAACTACTTAGGAATCCAACTTACAAGGGATGGAAAGGACCTCTTCAAGAAGAACTACAAACTACTGCACAGTGAAATAAAAGAGGACACAAACAAATGGAAGAACATATCATGCTCATGAATAGGAAGAATCAGTATCGTGAAAATGGCCATACTGCCCATGGTAATTTATAGATTCAATGTCATCCCCATTAAGCTACCAATGACTTTCTTCACAGAATTGGAAAAAACTGCTTTAAAGTTCCTATGGAACCAAAAAAGAGCCCGCATTGCCAAGACAATCCTAAGCCAAAAGAACAAAGCTGGAAGCATCACGCTACCTGACTTCAAACTAGACTACAAGGCTACAGTAACCAAAACAGCATGATACTGATACCAAAACAGCATGATGCTGATACCAAAACAGAGATATAGACCAATGGAACAGAACAGAGCCCTCTGAAAGAATACCACAAATCTACAGCCATCTGATCTTTGACAAACCTGACAAAAACAAGAAATGGGGAAAGGATTCCCTATTTAATAAACAGTGCTTGGAAAATTGGTTAGCCATAAGTAGAAAGCTGAAACTGGATCCTTTCCTTACTCCTTATATGAAAATTCATTCAAAATGGATTAGAGACTTAAATGCTAGACCTAATACGATAAAATCCCTAGAAGAAAACCTAGGTAATACCATTCAGGATATAGGCATGGGCAAGGACTTCATGTCTAAAACACCAAAAGCAATGCAATAAAAGCCAAAATTGATAAATGGGATCTAGTTAAACTGAAGAGTTTCTGCACAGCAAAAGAAACTACCATCAGAGTGAACAGGCAACCTACAGAATGGAAGAAAATTTTTGCAATCTACTCATCTGACAAATGGCTAATATCCAGAACCTGTAAAGAACTCAAACATATTTATAAGAAAAAACAAACAACCCTATCAAAAAGTGGGCAAAGGATATCAACAGACACTTCTCAAAAGAGGACATTCACACAGCCAACAGACACATGAAAAAATGCTCATCATCACTGGCCATCAGAGAAATGCAAATCAAAACCACAATGAGATACCATCTCATTTGGCAATCATTAAATCATTAAATCATTTAATGATTTAATTAATGATTAAATCATTTAATGATTTAATTAATGATTAAATCATTAAATTATCAAAAAATCAGGAAACAACAGGTGCTGAGAGGATGTGGAGAAATAGGAACACTTTTACACTGTTGGTGGGACTGTAAACTAGTTCAACCATTGTGAAAAACAATGTGGTGATTCCTCAAGGATCTAGAACTAGAAATACCATTTGACCCAGACATCCCATTACTGGGGATATACCCAAAGGATTATAAGTCATGCTGCTGTAAAGACACATGCACATGTATGTTTATTGTGGCACTATTCATGATAGCAAAGACTTGGAATCAACCCAAATGTCCATCAGTGACAGACTGGATTAAGGAAATGTGGCACATATACACCATGGAATACTATGCAGCCATAAAAAAGGATGAGTTTGTGTCCTTTGTAGGGACATGGATGCAGCTGGAAACCATCATTCTCAGCAAACTTTTGCAAGAACAGAAAACCAAATACTGAATGTTCTCACTGATAGGTGGGAATTGAACAATGAGATCACTTGGACACAGGAAGGGGAACATCACACACTGGGTCCTATTGTGGGGAGGGGGTGGGGGGAGAGATAGCATTAGGAGATATACCTAATGTAAATGACGAGTTAATGGGTGCAGCACACCAACATGACACATGTATACATATGTAACAAACCTGCACGTTGTGCACATGTACCCTAGAACTTAAAGTATAATAAAAAAAAAAAAAAAAGAAAATTAAAACCAAAGCTAAAGGACAGAAAAAAATAATAAAGGCAAAACACAAATCAACAAACGGGAAAATGAAGAATAGAAAAACCTCAAACAAAAAGGTTTTTTAATTAATAAATTTGATCACCTGAAAAAGAGGAGATAAATTAAGATCAGGAGTGAAATATGTGTTCTAACTATAGATCCTACAGGCAAGTAAATATTAATAAGGGAATATTAAAAAAAGTCCTATGATAATATATTTGACAAGTGTTTAAATGAACAAGCCATAAATTTATAATTTTATTAAATTTAATAAGCTTATTAAATTTATAAAATTAAAAATATATAAATTTCCAAAAGAGAATGAAAAAAATAATCAAATTGCCCCATTTCTATTAAATAATTGACTTCATAATTAAACATGTCTCCATAACGAAGTCTCCTGGGAGGATGGCTTCACTTGAGAACACTACCAGACATTGAAGGAATAAATAAATACAATAAAATTAAAAGAAAAATATTTCATTACATATGCAAATTATATAACACTAAAATGTCAATATCTGTAGTTTTAGTAAAACTCAGCAATATTTTTTGTCTGTTTGTTTACATATTATCTATGATTCCTTTCACACTACAGTAAGGGGTTGATTAGTTGCAACAGAGACTGTATGTGTTGCTTTCATTGCTTCTCACCACTGATTGGCATCCACCACAAATCACAGTGATGTAGTTATAATGCAATCCTTTTCAGAAAAAGTCGTCTGAGTCTTGCATTATAAAAAAAAAGTTGCAACCTGACTCTTGTCTCACACAAAGAACAAAAATAACCTCTAGATTACATATTTAAATGTAAAACACACACACATATACACACATACACAGAAAATGTTGGTGATTTTTAATATATAAAATTTAAGGAATCTTGTTCTCAAAATCTCAGCTAACAACATGAAGAGGTAAGTAATGGAATGAGATTTACAACGTGCATCTAGTGCATATATTTTAAAACCTCCTAAAAATAAACAAAACAAATTATCCTATAGAAATATATGCATACAATTGAGTATACAGTTCACAAAAGACATTAGGGAAATGATCCGAAAGGTACTCACCCTCTTTAGTTATCATTTAAAATTAAACCGCATTAAGCCATCACTACTCTCCTACTAGAATGTCAAATATTAAATAGACTGGCAATGCAAAGCATGGTTAGCATGTAGAGAAACAAATACTCTCATATTTTTCTGATCATAGCATGTGGTTAAATCACTTTGGAAAAAATTTTGACATTTTTTACTAAAGTTGAGTGTTCTAGCAAGCAATTACCATTGCTGAGTTATATCCAACAGAAATGTGTGTACATATGTACCAAAAGACATGTACAAGCATATTTATAGCAGCATTATTCATAATATCTCTACACTGGAAGCAACCCAGAAGTGTAAGAGAGAAGAGAAATGAACTGTGTTATATTTATACTATGGAATATGGCTTATTTCATTTCCTGCTTCTATAACAAGATACCACAGACTGAGTAATTTATAAAGAATAGAAGTTTACTTGGCTAATGGTTCTGGGGGCTGGAAAGTCCAAGAGGATGTCAATGGTATCTGATGAGGGCTATCCTCTGATGAAGACATCATATCTCAAAGTAGCATTTGAGACAGAAAGAAAAAGGGAAATTAACTCTCACAATAACTAACCCATTCCTATGATAATGGCATTATTCCATTCATGAGAGCAAAGCCCTGATGACCTAATTACCTCTTAAACTTTGACCTCCTGAAACTGTCACAATGCCAATTAAATTTAACCATGAATTTTGGAGGGGATGTTCAAACAATAGCAGAACACCACATAACAATGAAAAACTGCACAATTACAGCATGCAATGCTATGTGAGTGTCTCACCCCAAAAATAAGAAATAAATGCAACCACAAAAATATTCCTATACAATTCCATTAATATGAAGTACAACGATAGGCAATCTTATATTTTGTCAGAGGTCTGAATAATTGGATTTTGGATGTGAAACATTAGTGATTGGGAAGCAACATAAAATGATCTTCTGAGTGCTCATAATACTCTTGTTTGTATCATATGTGAAAGTTGCGCCTCTTTTATTGTGATGTTTAATCAAATTTTATGCATATTTTTCTACTTTTCTGTATGTGTGTTATCTTTCTGAAATATCTTAATGTTTAAAAGGTAAAGTGATTTGCAATATATTTATATATTGGAGATATTGAAGGTTTGGTTTGAGGTCATCATAATAAAACAAATATTGCAATAAAGTGAGTCACATACATTTTTTTGTTTTCAGGTGCATATAAAAGTTGTGTTTACACTATAATATAGTCTAAGTATGTGATAGTGTTACGCCTAAATAAACAATGCACATATCTTCATTTAAAAACACTTTATTGTTAAAAATGCTAATAATTATTGAAGTCTTTCAGGAGTCATAACTTTTTTGCTAGTTGCAGGTTGTGCCTCAGTGTTGATGGCTGCTGACTGATCAGGGTAGTAGTTGCTGAAGTTTGGGATAAGCTATGGCAATTCCTTAAATTAAGGCAACAATAAAGTTTGGCACATTAATTGACTCTTCCTTTCATGAAAGATTTATCTGTAACATGTGATGCTGCTTGATAGCATTTTACCCACAGTACATAGAACTTCTTTCAAAGTTGGTGTCAATCTTCCAAACTCTGCCTTGGCTTTATCAACTCCGTTTATGTAGTATTATAAACCATTGGTTGTCATTTCAACAATGTTTACAGCATCTTTAGCAGGAGTAAACTTACAAGAAACCACTTTCTTTACTCATCCTTAAGCAACAATTCCTCATGTTTGTTTTATTATGAGATTATAGCAATTCAGTCACATTTTGAGGCTCTGCTTCTAATTCTAGTTCTCTTGCTGTTTCCACTATATCTGCAGTTACTTCCTCCACTGCAGTCTCAATCCCCTGAAAGTCATCCATGAGGGCTGTGATTAACTTCTTCCAAACCATTGTTAATGTGGATATTTTGACCTCCTCCTATGAATCATGAAGGTCCTTAGTAGCATCTAGATGGTGAATTCTTTCCAGGAGGTTTTCAAGTTACTGTATGCAGAACCATCAGAAGAATCACTATCTCTGGTAGCTATAGCCTCATGAAAAGAATTTCCTAAAATACAACACTTGAAAGTCAAAATTACTCCCTTATTCATGGGCTGCAGAATGAATGTTGTATGAGCAGGCATGAAAACAACATTAATATCCCTGCACATCTCTATCAGAGCTCTTGGGTAACCAGGTGCATTTTCAATGAGCAGCAATATTTTGAAAGGAATCCTTTTTCCTGGGGAGTACGTTTAATCAGTGGTCTTACAATGTTCAGTAAACCGTCCTGTAAACAGATGTGCTGTCATCCAGGTTTTGTTTTTCCATTTACAGAGCAAAGCATGGTAGATTTAGCATAATTCTTAAGGGCCCTAGGATTTTCAAAATGGTAAACGACCATTGGCTTTAACTTAATTTCACCACCTGTATTGGACCCTAACAAGATTGCCAGCCTATTCTTCGAGGCTTTGAAGCCAGGCATTGGCACCTTGTTCCAGTAAACGGCTATTTTATGTACATGGAAAATTGTTTAGTATAACCACATTCATCAATCATCTCAGCTAGATCTTCGGGGTAACTTGCTGCAGCTTCTACATCAGTCCTTGCTGCTTTACTTTGCATTATTATGTTATGGAAAGAGCTTCTTTCATCAAACCACATGACTCTTTCAGGAGTCATAACCTACAGGGAACAGGGAGGCCCAAGGAGAGGGAGATAGACGGGGAAAATCTGGTCAATGGAGCAATCAGAACACACATATCTATCAATTATGTTTGCTGTCTTATATGGGAGTGATTTGTGGTGCCCCTCAAATTTACTATAATGACATCAAAGATCACCATAACAGATAGAATTATAATTTAACAATTTGAAGTGCTGTGAGAATTACTACAATATGACAGAGACATAAAGTGAGCATATTCTGTTAAAAAAATGCCACAATTAGACATGATGGATGCAAGGTTGGTACAAATTTTCAATTTGTAAAAACCACCATATCTGCAAAATGCTGTAAAGTAAAATGCAATATAATGAGGTATACTCATCATAAGACTCTTTGAGGGGTAAGGTAGCTGTGAGTTGTAGCTTAATGATATTAATCATATCACTATATATAAAATTTTATTTCTACTCTTTTAGACGTCACAGTCACATACATCAAATGGTTTCCTCAAGGCATAATGCATCCAATATTTTTGATATATATTGATGTAGGATGCTCTTATTGTACCATTAGGTAAATACATAATTTACGTCTAATAGAAAGGCAACTAGTTCAGATCAGTAAGCTTTATCTGTAATGTCCTTTCTCTAGAATAAATAGTTTCCTTTTTCCATCCATTCAAAATAAAAATGTCTATGTCCAATTGGTAGTAAACTTTCTACCTGTTATATTGCCTGTGGGTAGTTCTTTCCACTTCAGTGAACATCTATTATCCCACGTATGTGAATATGGAACCTACATAGCTTCTATAGACTAGTCAACCAGAGCTCTCCAATACTTAGAGCTTGTGAAACCCTGACACATCGATCTGCTTCAACTTATGGTAGTATCCAAGCCTATACATGATAGAAATATAAACATACAAGAATAATTTTAGTTGCATCCTTTCAAAACCCAGAAAATTCACACGTGTAACACTATTAATATTAATTCTATAAATTGTACAATATATATTTATTCATTCTTAAACTGTACTACATTCACTCATCTCTCAATGAAGCTTACAAATTGTTTTAAAATAGCCATTATGCATTAGTTATCTTTAGTTGAGGTCTTATAAGTTCTCCTTTGGAAAACAGATAATATAAAATAAATCGCTAAAGTCAAGTCTTTTTCTGTTTATGCAAATGAGAAAGAATAATAACATAACAATGTTATTGATAAGGAAATTAAATATATTGCAGAATGTACAATTGCTTCTTTGTTAGGAAATCACTCACTGCTGAAAGACAAATTGATGACAATTTTGTTATTGTAAAGTACTTCCAATATCACATTATTCCCATCATGACCTTTACCAGCATATTACTGTGTCTGACCCAAATGTAGTTTAATGATAAGCTTTCTAGAAGGACTGAAAGGAGATTTAATTTAGTCCTAGAAAACATCTATTTCTATATAATCACAGAAAATCATAATCTATATAGTCAAGGAGAGTCTGTGTCTACTAATGACTCAAAGATGATTATTTCTATAAATAGAAAACATACATTTCTTACGGAGGGTGCCATAAAACTATTTCTTGGTGAAGCTGTCTGAGATTTCAATGAAGACCGAGTAGAACACTTTCTAGGACCTATATTTTTATGTTTTCACAAGTTTACCATAAATCCTAAAAAAAAAAAAAAAATGGGGAAACAGCAGTATTATTTGTATAATGTCATCCTCTTTGGAATAAAACAGTTATTCTCAGATAGGTTAATCAAATTGAGATTAAGCAAACTGGAGGGGTTTTTTTTTTTTATATAATAGTGTTTGTTTGGCTTTCATGATGCTAATGAAAATATTTTAAATGTTCCGAATTTCATTTTTTCTACTTTATTAAAGAGGTTGCTCTTAGGGAGTTTTGCTTTCTCCTGTGCTTTCAATTGGGTCTTCACTACTTGGCTGTGCATATTGGTAACTACCATGCTTTTTTCCTCAAAAAAAATATATATATATTGCTCTTCTAGTCCACTTTTAAACAAAGATTACAGTATCTTCACCTTTCCTTCTAGCTTTCCACAGAATTTTATCTTGCTTATTTTAGTTATATTTTAGATTTCCTTTTTGAGATTCATATTTATATTTTAAAACCACAATCAACTCTTCTGTGCTCTATTGATAGGTTAACTCTAAAAGTTGAAAAAATGAGTGCTATTTACATGATTATAATTATAGAAATATTGTTGATTACAGAGCTAACTCACTTCCTTTGCTAATTTTCAAACAATGCAACATTTACTTCATCAAAGAAAATGTTTTAACTACTTATACATTACTTAAACATTTATTTTATTTTACATTTGCACTAAGATTATTTCTGAGTCCCGCCTCCAAATTACAAAGATCCCTTAACATTTTGTTTTAGTATTGAAAAATGTTATATACTTCATTCTCTATATCACCAATAATCTCTAGCGCTTGCTCATTCTTTTTGTGGGCTGAAATTCATTACTATCTTCTTAAACATATCTTTTTAAAAAATCCACTTGTTTTCTGTTCTAAGTTGTACCTCTTATTTTCTAGGTCAATTGCAGAGAATCATCTTGAATTTTTTTTCTTTACTGAACTTTTCTTGATTTTCACTTTGTTTTATTCCCATACTTGTTGAAGTGACATCCCTAAAAAGATAAATTCCACAACTTTGATCCCTTAGGTGTCTGAGAATAACTAACCAAAAGCCTGACTGTTTACATAATTTAAGCTTAAAAATTATTTTCCCGGCCGGGCGCGGTGGCTCAAGCCTGTAATCCCAGCACTTTGGGAGGCCGAGACGGGCGGATCACAAGGTCACGAGATCGAGACCATCCCGGCTAACACGGTGAAACCCCGTCTCTACTAAAACAAACAAACAAACAAAAAACTAGCTGGGCAAGGTGGCGGGCGCCTGTAGTCCCAGCTACTCGGGAGGCTGAGGCAGGAGAATGGCGGGAACCCGGGAGGCGGAGCTTGCAGTGAGCTGAGATCCGGCCACTGCACTCCAGCCTGGGCGACAGAGCGAGACTCCATCTCAAAAAAAAAAAAAAAAAAAAAAAAATTATTTTCCCTTAGAATCTCTAAGACTGTATTACAATATCCACTGTATTCTAGCATCTATTATTGCTGAGGAATAATGAGATTCCAGGTGGATTCTTGTACCTTTTCTAGGTTATCTTACTTTTCTTTCTGGAAACATTTAGTTTATTTTTCCCTTGACTTTTTCTCTGAAAATCTTATGGCCTTCCTGCAGCCAAATCTGAAGTACATATTTTGATTTTGTTAATCTCTCAGAAGTATTTCTCAGAATTTAGCACTTCATTCTTATTAAAACATTTTGTTCTATTGGCTTTTAGGGTGACATAATCCATTCCAATAATGGAGCTCTCAAGTCTGTAAACTCCTAGACACTTATGCCTTTTCATTTTAGAGTAACCACACTCAACAATCTTGAAAATAGCAAAATACTTTTGAGATTGTATTTCTCATTGCCTAATCTAGGGAAAGCAGCAGAACTCAGTTGTATGAAAGTGCTTTAAAACTTTTCCCAAAGACTATCAAATCAACCCTTGATATTTACCTAGATTGTACTTGTAATTTCCTCTTCCACTTTTGCTTGGGCAGGATCCCCTGATAAGTCTACTACAGACAGGTTGCTGGATGCTAGGGAGTGTTCTCAACATCTCAGTGTTTTGGGGGAAGGCTACATAGATGGAAAATACACTCAGTTTTACGTCCAGATTTTCTTAGAACCTTTCATGGCCAGATAAATATTAACATTTTCAAATTATCCCTGTGATTCTGACTGAAGAAAGAAAAACAAATTTCTGTCAAAGTACTGCATCTTAGCTTGATTCTCGCCAGATTCAGATCCCAAGGAAGGACTGGTTTATTGGTTGCAGATCTCGCAAAACATTTGTTAAGGAGTGAGACGGGACATAGAAAAGGAAAGAAGACTAATTAAGTATCTTATCAAGCAAGTTATCCTTGAGAATACTTGGAACCTAATGAGAACCAGAGAACTTTGAGAGTCAGTGAAGAATATGAGTTTCAGAAGTAATGACAGTGTAGCTGTATTTACACACCAACTCCCAGTAATTATTGGATGGGAGCTGCTCCCATAGTGGGGTAAAGGGAAACTATTTTTGACCATTTACGAGCCTGAGCTCTGAGTGGTTACTGGGGGGTTACATACACTTTGCTCATAGGAAAAGAGATACAGATGCTGGCAGTTGGGAATCCGACAATTTTGCACTGAAATGATAAGGATATGGCAGGGAAATAAGCAACACCTATTGCACGCTGAGATAAAGAAAGATGTACAGAAATGACCTCTTCTAGCAATCTCTACTTCTCAAATAACTTGTTTCCCTGGGATTTTGTGTTACCAGGTCTCCTTATTGTCCTGTTTCATTCAAGGCTCCTATGTTCTTGAAAAATTGAATCATTCTTCTATCTAGCCTTAAAATTTTGTTTGTCTCCCATATTATCTTGTTCTCACTCCATATACTATACAAGAAAAAAAAATTATCTATTTCTATTCTTTTAGGATTTATTTGGTATAGCAAGAGAATTATCACAGCAAGACAATTATCACAGCAAGAATCTTTTCACTTGAAATCTAGACCCATATATCTAAAAAACCTACTCTGGCTTTCCTCTTGAATATCATACTGGCACCTCCTACTAAACTTTTTCATTAACAAAGTTAGTATATGAAACCAACTACTAACCTTTTTATAAATTTCTAATTCCACAGATAGAGGGTTACCAAGTAAAACAGAATGCCCAGTTAAATTTGAATTTCAGGGAAATAGTAAATACCTTTGTATAGGCAAATCTTGCACAGTACAAAAGGCATACACATGCTAAAAGATTATTCATTATTTTTCTGAAATTCAAATTTAACGAATATCCTGTATTTTTAAGTAAAGCAACTCCACATTGATTGCCCCATGTCTTTTGTTGCTATCTCTCCCTCTTTAAACACACCTGGTCAGTCACCAAATACTGTTGTATTCACTTCCTAAATTATTACCCAGTCTACTCTGTATTTCTAAGCAGCTCTATTGCCACTGCATTTGTTATAAACACTCCAATCTCTGTCTTGATTACTTAAAATTTCTGTCTCTTTTCTCCAAAGTACTGCCAAAATTAGCTCAGACTTTATCATGTTACTTCCTTGAATAATACCTTCATATGGTTTCTAGTTATACCTAGATCCCAAGTAAAATCCCTACATTGGGCTTATAAAGCCTTCCATGATATATGGTGTATTCTCAGACTTCTTATCCAGCCCAATCTTATGTCAAGTTCTCACTAACAAGTGGAGCTGAAAACACAATGAACATCCTTTAATTTGTGAAGAAGGACACAACTTTCCTGCCTCCAGGCCTTCACAATTGCTGTCACTTTCTCAGTGAGTCTATCTTTGATCATACTAGGTTAGGTTTTCTACTACAGATTTCTTAACTATTTCATTTATTTTCATCTTTACCTCATTTGTGACTACTGATGTAATGTCTTTATTCCCCTATATAATTTAATGTCCAAAGCACATGGGCCATTTATTTTTTTCTCATTTATTCATCAACATGTCTAAATATATGTGTGATGAATGACTGAATAAATATTATCCTAGTGAATGCTATTAATAAAATAAAACTACCTCTCTTATTGACTTTTTCTGTATCAGAAAAACTCTTCTCTCTCTCTCTGTGTCTGTTTTAATTTTTATTTTTTTCATACCCTATGCTGGTCATTAGGCTTCATGGAATTCTACTTTTCCATCTATCCTAACAGTTTCAATACTATTTAGAAGCGTGAATGGCCTCATTTATACTACCCTTAATACACTTAAAGGGAAAAATGTCTTCAGATAGGCCAAGGGGAAAATTATTACATCATTAATCTGAATTTTAACAAGGTGTGAACTAGGAGTGAGAATGGAAGATGTCAAATTAAATAATTAGAACTAGACATGGGCAGAAGCAACTGGGGAACCAAAGGTGGGGCTTAATAATGCAGGACCACAAAATTGACAGTTCTTTTAGGATTTATTTGGTATAGCAAGAGAATTATCACAGCAAGAGACTGATTTTGCTTGTACTGATACTCATACACTATACCTCTCAGTATTTTGCCATTGTTCTAAAAGTCGAGATAGTATTTTATTTTTTCCAAGATGGTGGATTGGAGGCTTTTAACATGCCTTAGCCACTTGGAAATACCAAGGTAGTGCAGAAAGATAAATTCTGTGAGTTTTAATTCAAGAAGGAAAATGGAAATCCATCAGAATCCTGAAGGACATCTCAGATCCCCGGGAAAATATGTGCCAACAAGCCCCGTGATGGCATCTGACTGATAAAAGTGAGTGAAGCCCCAGTACATGAGAGAGGCAGAGAGTCTCCCTCTGTGACTCACGTTTTCACTGGGGATTCAATCAACACAGTCCAAGAGACAACACTTTGCTTCTTCCCTGGAGCTAGTGTGGGGAGTGGCTTGGAGGCACAGAGGGGGAAACAAAGTGGGAACATCTGCAGGCATTTTTTTCAGCCCTAGGACTGAGAGCAGGATGACATTTTTAATCTAGGCACATACAGAGACAGTCATTCTTTGACAACTTAGCAGCATGGTCACACAGACATTTAGTCTCTTGCCAAAAACTGAAGCACTTGCTCTAGAGCAGAGTAGGGCTCTCCATAGACAAAACTGTGGGAAGTGCCTCAACAGCAGGCACTGGAATTATGTTTTCTCTGTCACAGGCCTGCGGCAGGAGGAGGACTGCTGCAGCTGTGATTTTTCCTGGACTATGAGACTTGCAGGAAGGGCCAGTTTGGCAACCTGGGACTAGTCTGCGTATTGCTTTATTGGATGCTTCAGCCTGCTCCCCTGAGTTTGTGGTGCAGCAGGGCCTTTCCGTTCCATCCTCAAGCAGAAATCCAGGCATTTGGGGCACATGTTTCCCAGGGCCAGCAGTCTTAGCAGCCTCCATCCTTGTTGGTCATAGATTATGTTGCAGTGAAACCTCTTTGCTCTACGCCCAGACACATCATCAGGCATTCAGAGCATCTACTCACCTAGATCAGCAGCTGATGTCTCGCGACCCTTCCTGGGCAGAGATCTGGTAGCAGTATTGCTCTTTCTTCTCCACACCCAGGCAGCTCTCCAGGCATTTAGAACACCTGCTTTCTTGGTTCAGCACACTGCATTGTTCTACCTGTCATGTGTAGAGATCTTGGTGCAGGGGGTACCTCTCTGCTTGGTGCAGGGGGTACCTCCCAGGTAGCTGGAGCACCCACTTGCCTGAACCAGCAGCCTAAGCTGCCTTATCATTCCTCTTCAGACATCTCACTGCAGTGACAACTTTCCTGCTCCATGCTCAGGCTGATCTACAGACATTCAGAGCACTTGTTTGCCTGTATCAGCAACCTGAGCTGCTCCACCCTACCTGTGAAAAGACTGTGGTGCAGTGGGACCCTCTCTGCCACATGCCCAGATATATTTTCAGGTAGTCCTATCACCCATCCACCTTGATTAGCAGCCTGAGCCACCTCACCTTTCCTGTGCAGATATTATGATGCAGCAGAGTCCCCTATGCTGCACATCCAGGTAGATCTCCAGGATGATCTACCTGCACATCCAGGTAGATCTCCAGGATCTGGAACACCTACTTTCACGGATTAGGAGTTTATGTCACCAACTCTGAATGTAGGGAAATTGGAGCGAAGAATGTTTCCCACCTCCTAGGCTAAGCACACCTCTGGGTTCTTGGTGCTTTCCCACTGGATGATCCCTCAGTGCTGGTGCTTATGCATGCCTGCCATTAGGGCACCTATAGGCAAATGTTCCTGATCTGGCCTCACCTATATGGCCCACTGCCATCACTGGGGCCTAGCCAGGGAGGTCAGGCCACTGTGCACCCCAGAAATCAACCCACTGCCTGAAGCAACAGATAATTTCTCCCAGTAAGTAAGAATCAAGTATATACTGAGCCGTGTTGACCACAGTTTGTTCTTATGTATAAGCACCATCTACTGGCTTATAGGTCAAACCACACAGCCTAATATAAATCCAGCCAAAAGAAGTGCATTGGGCTATAGAAGCAAAGCCAAAAGGCCTTATTGAACACTCCCTACAGTCACATCCCCTCGGGAAAAGAGAAGGAAAAGGAGGGGGAAAAAAAGCAGTAGTATTATAGGAAAAGAAAGGAAAAGAAAAATTCTATCCACATGAAAATTTTACAAAAGCTAGAAGTACCAACATCTCCAAATGAGAAGGAACCAGTGCAAGAATCCTGGCACCATAAAAAATCTGAATGTAGTGGCATGATCAAAGGACTACACTCACTCTCCAGCAGTAGTCCAAAACCAAAATGAAAACTCAGAAGAGACAGATAAATAATTCAAAGCATAGGCTGGGTACAGTGGCTCACACTTGTAATATCAACATTTTGGGGAGGCTGAGGTGGGTGGATCAGTTGAGTTCAGGAGTTCAAGACCAGCCTGGCCAACATGGTAAAATCCCATCTCTACTAAATAGAGAAATACAAAACATTAGCTGGGTGTGGTGGCACAAGCCTGTAGCCCCAGCTACTTGGAAGTCTGAGGCATAAGAATCACTTGAACCCAGGAAGCGGAGGCTGCAGTGAGCTGACATCATGCCACTGTACTCCAGCCTGGTCATCAGAGCAAGATCCTTTCTCAAAACAAAACAAAACAAAACAAAACAAACAAACAAACATAAAGTGCAAAGCACGGATTGCAAGAAAACTCAAGAGATAAGCATCATAAAAATAAATCAATCAGAGCTTCTAGAATTGAAAAACACAAGGAATTTCAAAATAAAATTGAAAGCTTTAACAGTAGCCTGGACAAAGCAGAAAAACATTTCAGAGCTTAAAGACCAGTCTTTTGAATTAACCCAGTCAAATTAAAATATACATATATATGTATATTTTATAAAACATACATATCGAGGAATATAGGATTCTGTTAAGTGAACAAATCTACAAGGTAGTGGTATTCCTAAGACAGAAGAAGAAAATTTAAACAACCTGGTAAACAAATTTGAGGGACTAATTCAAGAAAATTTCCCTAATGCTGCCAGACAGGTATATATTCAGGAAATCCATAGAACATCTGCAAGATACCATGCAAAATAAACATCACCAAAGTCACTAGACTGTCCAAGGTCAACACTAAAGAAAAATTCTTAAAAGCAGGCAAAGAAAAAGGTAAGATCACATACAGAAAACTTCATCAGGCTAACAATGGACTTCTCACCAGAAACCTAACAGTCCAGCACTAATCTGGGGCCTACTTTCAGCATCCTTAAGGAAAAGAAATTCCAAACAAGAATTTCATACTCTGACAAATGAAGCTTCATAAGTGAAAGAAAAATAAAATATTTTCCAGATAAGCTAGTGGTAAGGAAAGTTGTTACCATTTGACCAACATTTGAAGAGATTCTTACTTAAAAGAGTTCTACACATGGAAATGAAAGAAAAATAACTGTTACCACAAAAACATACTTTAATTACATAGCCTATAATGCAAACACATAATAGAAACTATAAAGTAAACATCTAAGAACTTCAAAATAGGATCACAATCTCACATATTAATATTAAAAGCCCCACTTAAAAGGCATAATTACAAGTTGGATAAAAAATAAGACCCATCTTTCTGCTGTCTTCAGAGACTCATTTCATGGACAATGACATCCATAGGGTCAAAATAAAGGGATGGGAAAAAAATTTACCAAGCAAGTGATAAACAGAAAAAAGAAGAAGATGCAATCCTCATTTTAGAAAAAACAGACTTGAAAACAATAATGGTAAAAAAGAACAAAGAAGGGCATTACATAATTGCGAAGGGTCAATTCAACAAGAAAACTTAACTAGCCTAAATATGTATGCACCCAACATTGGAAAGGCAAGTTCAAAAGAAAAAAAAATTCTAGGCCTTTGAGAAGACTTAGACAGCCCACAATGATAATGAGAGACTTCAACACCCTACTTACAACATTAGACAGATCATTGAGGCAGAAAACTAACAACACTGGACTTAAATTAGACCCTTGATCAATTGGACCTAATAGACGTCTACCAAATACTCCATGTACCAGCCACAGAATATACATTCTTCTCATCTACACATTAAACATAATTCAAGATTGACCACGTACTCAGACATTACGCAAGTCATAATAAATTCAAAAATTATCAAAATCATACCAACTATATTCCCAGATCACAGTGTAATAAAAATGTAAATCAACACAAAGAAGATATCCCTAAACCACAAAATTACATGGAAATTAAGTTTCTCCTGAATAATTTTTGGGTAAATAATGAAATTAAGGCAGAAATAAGATGTTATCTGAATTTAATAAAGAGACCCAACATACCAAAATCTGTGAGATGAAAAAAAAAGGAGTGTTAAGAGGAAAATTTATAGTAGTAAAGACTTACCTCAAATAGTTAAACAGATCTCAAATTAACTGACACCTAGAGGAACTAGAAAAACAAGAATAAGCTGACCCAAAGTCTAGCAGAAGAAAATAAATAACTAAAACCACAGCAGAATTGAACAAAATTGAGACCCCAGAGGTCCATACAAAGTATCAATGAAACTAAAAGTTTGTTTTTGAGAGAATAAACAAGATTGATAGACCACTACAAAGGTAACATTACAACTTATCCCACAGAAATAGAAAAGATCCTCAACATATCCATGAATACAAACTAGAAAATCTAGAGGAAACGGAAAAATTCCTGCAAAAACATAACCTCTAAAGATTGAACCAGGATTAAATTGATACCCTGAGCACACTAATATCAAGTTCTAAAATTAAATCATTAGTAAAAACTTGCCAACTTAAAACAGCCCCAGATTAGAGGGATTTATGGCTGAATTCTACCAGATGTATAAAGAAGAGCTAATATCAATTCTACTAAAACTATTCCAAATAACCAGGAGGAAAGACTCCTCCCTAAGTCATTCTATGAAGCTGGCATAACCCTAATACCAAAATCTTGCAAAGACATAACAACAACAGCAACAACAACGACGAGAAAGACAGGCCAATATCCCTGATGAACATAAATGTAAAAATCCTCCACAAAATAGTAGCAAACAAAATCCAGCAGCACATCAAAAAATTAATCTACCACAATCAAATAGGCTTCATTCTTGGAACGCAGGGTTGATTCAATATATGCAAATCAATGAATGTGATTCACCACATAAACAGAATTAGAAACAAAACTCAAATGATCATATCAATAGACACAGAGAAAGCTTTTGATAAAATCCATCATCCCTTCGTGATAAAAATCCTCCACAAACTAGGCATTGAAGAAACATACCTCAAAACAATAAGAGCCATGTATCACAAACTCAAAACAATAAGAGCCATGTATCACAAACCCACAGCCAACATCATACTGAATGGACTAAAGCTTGAACCATTCCCCTTGAGAACTGGAACAAGACAAGAATGTCCACTCTTACCACTCCTGTTTACCATAATACTGAAAGTCATAGCCAATGCAATAACACAAGAAGAAGAAATAAAAGGTATCAAATAGGAAAAGAAGTCAAATTACTGCTCTTTGCTCATGATATTATTCTACGTCTAGAAAAACCCTAAAAACTCCTCCAAAAGACTCCTGGAACTTATAAATGACTTCAGTAAAATTTCAGGACACAAAATGAATATACGCCACAGTAGCAATTTTATACACCAACAGAGTTCAAGATGGAAGCCAAATTAAAAATGCAATCCCATTTACAATAGCTATACACACAAAAAGATACCTAATCATGGAGGTGAAAGACCTATACAAGGAGAACCACAAAATACTGAAGAAATAATAGATGACACAAACAAACAAAAAATAATTCCTTCTTCATGGATTAGAAAGATCATTGTTGTTGAAATGGCAATGCTGCCAAAGCAATCTTCAGATTCAATGCTCTTCTATCAACTACCAATGTTATTGTTCAAAGAATTAGAAAATACTATTCTAAAATTCATATGGAAGCAAAAAAGAGCCCAAATCACCAAAGTAATTATAAATAAAGAGAACAAAACTGGAGGTATCACATTACCTGACTTCAAACTATACTATAAGTCTACATTAATTAAAATAGCATGATACTGGCACAAAAACAGACGCATAGATCAATGGAACATTATAGATAACCAAGAAATAAAGCTTTACATGTACAGCCACCTGATCTTCAACAAAGTCAACAAAAAGAAGCAATAGGAAAAGGACTCCCTATTCAATAAATAGTGCTGAGACAGTTGACTGATTATATGCATAAGACTGAGGCTGGACCCCTACTTTTCACCATAGACAACACTTAATTCAAGATGAATTGGAGATTTAAATGTAAGACCTCAAACTATAAGAATCCTAGAGGAAAACCTAGGAAACATCATTCTGGACATCAGCATTGGGAGAAAATTTATGACTAAGTTTTTAAAAGCATTTGCAATAAAAACAAAAAATGATAAGTGGGTCCTAATTAAACTAAAAAGCTTCTGCACTGCAAAAACAAAACAAAACAAAAAAACAAAAACAACAACAACAAAAACCTATCAACAGAGTAAACAGACAAGCTACAGAATGGGAGAAAATATTTGCAAATTGTGCAGCTGACTAAGGTCTCAGATTTAGAATCTATCAGGAACTTAATTCAACAAATAATTCCATTGTAAAATGGGCAAAACACATAAACTGACACTTTCCAAAAGATGACATACAAGTAAAAAAATATATGAAAAAATGTTCGTCAACACCAACCACCAGAGAAATGAAAATCAAAATCACAATGAGATATCATTTCACACCAGTCAGAATGTCTTTTATCAAAAAGTCAAAAAATAACAGATACTGGAAAGACTGAAGAGAAAAAGGAATGCTTATACATTGTTGGTGAGAATGTAAATTAGTTCAGCCACTGGGGAAAGCAGTTTGTAGATTTTCTCAAAGAACTTAAAGCAGAACTATCATTTGACCAAGCAATCTCATTATTGGGAGTATACCCAAAAGAAAATAAATATTTCTAGCAAAAAGGCACGTGCACTTGTATATTCTAATAGATGATGTCCATTAATAAGCAAATGGATAGATAAACTGTGGTATATCCAGAATAATGAATATGATTCAGCATTGAAAATTATGAGCTATCAAGCCATACAAAGACACAGAGGAAACTTAAATGTATATTACTAAGTAAAAGAGTCCAGTCTTACAAGGCTACAGTACCATATCCAAATATATGACATTCTGGAAAAAATTATAACTGTGGTAGCAATAAAAACATCAGGAGCTAGGAGGGAGGGAATGATGAGAAACAGAACACAAGGATTTTAGGGCAGTAAAATATTTTGTATGATATTCTAATGATGTATACATGTCATTACACATTTATCTGAGCCCATAGAAACTACACCAGCAAGAGTAAACCCTAATGTAAACTATAGAACCCAGGAGGTAAGGATGTGTCAATGTAGGTTCATCAGCTGTAGCAAATGTACCTGCCTGGTGTGAGATATTGATGATGGGGGAGGTATGCATATGTAGAGCAGGGTATATATAGAACTCCGTACTTTCTGCTCAATTTTGCTGTTAAATAAACTGCTTTAAAATGTCTATTAATTTTTTTATAAAATGAAGCACCATTAAAAGAACACTAAATGTGGGTCTTATTCAATAACTAGACAGATTTGTCTTCAGGATAACAAAGATGACAGAATTCAGTAAAATTTTATAGAATATAATAGTGTTGAGCAAAACCATAGGTAATTGACATCTGAACATAAATCGGAAGTATATTAAAATCAAACATAATCTACCCTGTATTTCCCTAGGGATTTTATTGGTGGTCTATTCAAAATCTTACTTATATACATTCCTATCCACTTATTGATTCTTTGATCGAATTAATTATTGTGTCCTTAAGAATCAACATTGTTTTTTGTGATATAAAAAAGAGTCAATATAATTACAGATAAATTATATCTAAATATTACTATCTTAAACAGTTTGGACTGCTTTAACAAAGTATCATAGAATGAGTGGCTTATAAACAACAGAAATTTATTTCTCACAGTTCCAGAGGGTGGAAGCTCCAGATCAGGGTATCAGCCTGGTCGATTTGGATGAAGACCTTCTTCTAGATTGTAGACTCAGCTTGGTGGATTTTGGTGAAGACTCTCTTCTAGATTGTAAACCACCTACTCTGTCCTCACAAGGTAGAAAGAGAGAGAATTAACTTTCTGGACTTCCTTGCAAGGGTCCCCTTTCACAAAAGCTCCATCCTCATGACCTAATTACCTCACCACCTCCAAACACTATCACATTAGAGATTAGATTTCAATATATAAATTTTGGGGAGACATAAACATTTCATCTATAATGATTGCTTTCTAGAAAATAGAATAATGCATAATTAAATATTGGTATGCCACTAAATTTTGATTATTTTTAATTTGGTGATCTTGATATCAGCATGAATAGAGAGAGGGTTAGTTATTTCAAAGAATTCTGAAGAACAGCTTTGGTAGAACACAGTAAAATCTGATATATATATATGTTTTTTTTTTTTTTTTTTTTGGCACGTGCTTTAGATTTTATCTGTGCTGCTCATTTGCCTTGCTGAAATGAGCAGATTTTAAGTGGGAGTTTCTTTTCTTTGCATTTAAAATAACTCAGTTGTTGAAAAATATTGTTCATGTGAGCCAATTGATTTTGTTAAAAGCCAAAGAAAATTTTTAAATGTTTTTTAATATAGATTGAAATGATTAAGGAAAAGAAAGAATAATAAAAATATTGCTCTATAAAGGAGTGAAATTGCAATGCTCATACACAGATTGAAGAATCTGATACTCTCTTATCTGCTAATGTGATTTTCAGTTCATGTAACTAATACATTATTGATATTTCGTGTAGATACTTGTATTATTGTTTTAAGATCCAAGAGCAGAAATTCACAGCCAAACATCATTTGTAATGAGTAGTGAGCATAATATAAACTCTTTGTTTTGGGGCAGTGTCTGTTTAAGGCCACCTCTCATATTATATAATGCTCATATCTATTTTGCTTAAATCTCTATGCTTCAACATTTTCTGAATTAGCTGTGCCAGATCAATTCCTTTCATCCTGTTAAATCTCACCGGAGGGCTACATATTCATTCACAGGCCTTAATTGAGATTCTAGAAAGTGCCTTCTAATATTTTCTTGACAGCTTCCAATATTTTTCAGTGTGTAGTTTCCTTGTTACAAAAAGAATACAAAACAATAGAAAGAAATTGATAAAGCACGTAAGTAGATCACAAAGTTGATGTTTCTTCATTGATTTTAAGGATTTTTGCCATTTTTAAACTTTTATTATAGACTATGTCATGGAAGCCTAAAATAGAGAACAATGACTATTTTTCACCAAAAATTTGATAAGTTAGGCAAACAAGATTCAATAGTTTTAAAAATGTAGGTCAGCTGAATTCACAGGAATCTCCATATTGCCAATGAGTATTAAGTAAAGGATAGCACAGAAATATATTTTTAAAAAGATTGGAATATCATGGTTCTGAGAAGTGTAAGGTGCTGCTGTGGAATTTTTAAAAAGACAGGCATCATTCAAATGGTGAATTTATAGCTATAAATAAAGTGGTCTTTCCCATAAGTTTTTCATAACTTTTTTTTTCATAACTCCTATGTGCACAGTGCCACCAACAGGAAAGACATACACTATCAAATAAGGATGTATTTCAAATTCAAAGGGAAACTACAGATTTTGAATAATCATCAAGAGTATAATAACTGTCAGCTGCTGTACCATGTCTCTGAGCCATTCTAATCTTGACTACTAACTTTAGCTATTCAGCTGCTTTTTGTCTAGTGTGGAGCAGTATTATTATATACTTAGGGTGCATTACACTGATATTCAAATATTTTCAAAATGACCTGTAGTAAAAAAAATTTTTTCGTGATCCATAATACATGCATATGCACCCAATTACACACAGTTGAAATAAAATTCCACAAAACAATATTTAAACTTACTTTGTGCAGTAAACTTCAACATTTCATTTTTCTATTCTATTTCATATTTCTCTGCCTTCTTGTGGAACACGTTCTATCACTTTTGTGTTCTCATATAGTATGCATTATATGAAGACCTTGGACAGTGTCAAATTTTTAATTAAAAGATGTTTGATAAATGCACGAATCGTACCAGCTTCTTGAGTACCAACATTCTTCCCCTAAAGATCATAGTTTTTACGTTTTGAAATATTTCAAAAAATTTTTAAATCTTTAGCCATGAGTAATAAAATTAAAGATATTGGCATTTGCAAGGAAGTCCCATTGGGAATGGAACCAAGTTGGTGAAATGGAAAGAGAAGAAGGAAAATAAGTCAAGGAACTTTGAAAGATATTAGATCTACTTGCTAGCAAATGACATACTTAGCAATATATATTTTTTTCTCGTTTTGTGTGGTGGTTCTCTCACTCTTTATGTTTACTAAGAGGAAATTTTCCCCAGGCCATTCTATAAATTATACCATGAAGCTGGCTGTGATGCTTTTGATGTCTGTTAAGAAACCATTGATAACAACACAAAAAAATACAGCCTTGAAGAAAATTATTATCCTGCTATCAATTCTAGCCAAACATACCTGATTTATACTTGTATATAAATGTGTATATGTGAATTTCAACAAGAGAACCATCACATATATTTTAAAATGCCAGGTTTATTTATATATTTAAAAGAAGGCCGGGACCTGTGCCTACCTGTAATCCCAGCACTTTGAGGGGCCGAGGTGGGCGGATCACTTGAGGTCAGGAGTTCGAGACCAGCCTGGCCAACATGGCGAAACCCCATCTCTACTAAAAATACAAAAATGAGTCAGGTGTAGTGGCACAAGCCTGTAATCCCAGATACTTAGGAGGCTTAGGCAGGAGAATCACTTGACCCTGGGAAGCAGAGGTTCCAGTGACAGACAACATGCCACTGTGCTCCAGCCTGGGCAACACAGCAAGACTCCACCTCAAAGAAAAAAAAGATAAATATAATTTTAAAAGAAAATAATATGAATTATTTTTTCCTTTAGCAGTGAATTATGATTTAAATTATAGAATGCAGTATGGAGCATGCAGGAAAACAAATACTTGAAAGCCTTTAAAAAGCTGTCCCAAAGGGACAACTTACAGATACTACCACAAGGGGGCTCAGTAAAGGAGGGAAAAGGAAGGAATTAGGATATAACATTTTTTAAAACGTGAAAATGCCATTTCATATTTTAAAGATCCTCTCTTTCTCTCTCTCTCTCTCTCTCTCTCCCCCCGTCTCTCTCTCCGTCTCTTCTCCCTCCACCTTTTTATGAAATAAAAACTAAAACTAAAAAGCCAATATTTCTGAGAGGAATTGCTGAGTTCTGGTTTGTCTTGTAGCCTACTTACACTATGTTGCAGGAAACTCTACAGACTGCATAGGTACTCAGAAGGTAATTTTTATAGCCAATGCAAATGAGCAGTATACTCATAAATGATGTTATGGATTCAGATATGATTTCATAATTTTGGATAAAGGTAAAGATTTTTTTTCTGAAATATGGGTATAATCAATGTGTATTATGGGACTTCTTTCTTTCCTTCCTCTTCCTTCTCCTTTTTTTCTCTTCTTTGTCCTTTTCTTCTTCTTTTGATTTTTCCCTATATTTTGTTGCTCTCTCCCTTCTTCTCCTTTTCCTCTTCCACCTCTTCTTTTTCACCTCTCTGTTTATACAAATGTGTTTTTCCTGGGTTACATGATATAATGCAAAGTTCAGAGGTCCTGGAATCAGGCATATTTCAGTTTGATTTTTTGGTTTTTCTGTCTTTGGATGAAATGTTTAACTTTTATGAGCACTATAATCGAAAAAGTATTTCCTAACCTGTAAATTTGGAAACATATGCTGCAGGACTATGAGAGTTTTAGAAAAAAAAAAAATATATATATATATATGTGTGTGTATATATATATTTTATATGTGTATATATATATTTTATATATGTGTATATATATTTTATGTGTATATATACACATATATAAAATATATATATTTTCCAGTTACTCTGGTGGGTATTTTTTTATATATGTGTATATGTATTTTATGTATGTATACACACACATATATATAAAATACCTACCAGAGTAACTGGAAAATATTAATTCCTTAATAAATAGTGGATTTTTTATGGTTATGAGAGTGTCAATTATTTTATGAATATGAAATGAAATTCATTGTTTAATCTAACTTTGGTTATTAGTGTTTCCTTTAATATTCAGAAGCACAATATCTCCTTCACACACATCTTTACTGATCTATGTACCTATAAACGTTTCAGTGTAATACTGTGAAAAATGTCAGTTATATGTTGCTGATATATAACTATAGTTAGTATGGATGAGCCTCAGTAGACAGAATTTCTACCTATTTGAAGTTTTCAAAAATGAAAAAGACATATTTCTTGGACCAACAGTAAGATCCAGCTGATTTTAGAGAATAAAGCACTAAGAACTGAATAAAAATAAAAACATATAGGGCAGCAAAACATTTTGTATGGATACTGTAATGGTGAATACATGATACTATGAATTAGTCAAAACCCAAAAACCATAGAGCATAATCAGTGAAACTTAATGTAAACTATGAACTTTAGTTAATAACAATACATTAATATTGGTCTATTGATCATAAAAAGTGTACCACACCAACGCAAGATGCTGACCCTTTTCCCATTTGCCCTGAGAATACTTGTCAGGGTGCTTGCAGCTGCCATGTTTACCCCGAGAAATATCCATGTAATATCTCACTTTTATTATTATTTTAACGTCCCTCCGTTATACAGATGTTGGAAACAAAATATATCATTCTATATCATTCTATTTATAGCATTTTGTTTTAATAGTTGTATATCTATTTACAAAATATAGTAATTCTCTATTGCAGAAAATGTCACACCCTAGAAAACGTAGCTTTCCTACCCGTGATGTTAGCATCACTCTCGAAGAGTTGTTGCCTGAAGATTCATTTGACGAACCTGACTTTTCTAAAATAGATAATTCTGATGATTCAGACAATTTTGATGTTAGTTCTGTTTAGAAATCATTCCAAGGATAGTTCTTATATTTTATTTTCACATGGAAAATCAGTCAGATTTGCTTCAGCCTCAAAGAGTGTGTTTATGTAAAATTAAATGAGCACTGGCAGCAAGATGCACTTTTTTTTTTTTTTCTAAACAGGAAAAGGGTTACTAATAGGAGAAACTGTGGACAGGGATGATGAAGAAGGAAGTAAGTATATGGGAACTCTGTACTTTTTGACCAGTGTTATTGTAAACCTAAAACTGCTTAGCAAACAATCTGTTAATTAATTTTTAAAAATCTATATATATACTTCTCAAACAGAGGATGTCTAGTGTTTTCATCTTTTGACGATAAGCATTTATTTCTTCATGCAAAATGTTAAAGTTTACACTGTGGGATTTAAATTACAACTATAATTATTTAATACTTAATGTTTATCTACATTTCTCTACTATGAATGTACAAGAATGCTTGTATATTAAGATTTTCCTGAATATTTATCTATGTTTCTCTACTATGAATGTACAGAAATGCTTGTACATTAAGAATTTCTTGAAGACAACCTAATATTTAAAGTTTTACTTGTAATATGATAGAAATAATAAATATTGACCTATTTATTGGGCACTTTCTCTGTTACAGGTACTATGTTAAGTACTTTATCTGCATCATATAAAGCATGTTCATAACTTCTAAGAAAGAAATTATTGTCCAGAAAGTCTTCTAATCTGAATATTATTTATGTACTTATAATTCAAATAACTACGAAAACGGAATGTAATGAATTATTTTAACCTCATTTAAAAATCAATGATTTATGCCATAAAAAAAGGATGAGTTTGTGTCCTTTATAGGGACATGGATGCAGCTGGAAACCATCATTCTTAGCAAACTATCACAAGAACAGAAAACCAAACACCGCATGTTCTCACTCATAGGTGGGAACTGAACAATGAGATCACTTGGACTCAGGAAGGGGAACATCACACACCGGGGCCTATCATGGGGAGGGGGGAGGGGGGAAGGGAGAGGGATTGCATTGGGAGTTATACCTGATGTAAATGACGAGTTGATGGGTGCTGACGAGTTGATGGGTGCAGCACAGCAACATGGCACAAGTATACATATGTAACAAACCTGCACGTTATGCACATGTACCCTAGAACTTAAAGTATAATAATAATAAAAAAAAAGAAAGAAAAAAAAATCAATGATTTAATAATAGTACATATCCTGAGTTGTGTGCATATTTCTGTTTAAGAAGAAAAATGACTAAGATACAGTTGTGTTAAATACTCATTCATAAAACTTATTATAAATATTACACATATTTATACTATTAACTAGAGATATTATACACTGATAAGTCAGTAATTCAACTCAGAAATTCATAGGAGACTACTATTGGTACTCTGTCATTATTTCTGAAACTAGAATTATTTATGTAGTGAAAGTATCCAATATTTTTCCATCTATTTCATTTTAAATCTCTGTGTTATATAATATACTTATTGCAAGATGATTAAATTACAAACAACAGAGGGCCTGGAGAAACTGTGTCTTGGATGCTACCCTAGAATATGTCAGACTTTTTGAAAATTAGACATATTTATGTAGAATACACTTTATTTGAAAGAACACAAATACACTATTTTCAGTTTAGTTCTTTAGAACATTCAGAAAATCAGGAAGTTACATATGTCAAGAATAACTGATGGCTTAATCCAGCCTCATCATTGGGCATATAAACAAAAAGGAATATAAGAAGTCATGATTCATTGTAACATAATCAAATGACACTGCCCTTCTAGGGCAACAAGAGCACTATAAGATAATTGACTCTGGTTAAAAACAAACAATGAACCAAAAAAGTTAGAAATCATTTCAAAATAAAATGTTTAAACAATATGTATACTTCTGATTCATAGCAGCCATGGTGACTTTACCTGCTACATTGATGTTTTCTAAATGAGAAAAAGTAAAGGGCAAAAAGAGCACTATAAGGTAATTGACTCTGATTAAAAACAAACAATGAACCCACAAGGAAAAGCCTTTTCTATAGATTTTATTTTCTTTCAGACATTTTGTAATTTATCTTTCAAATTTCTATTCTTGGAGTGTAGTCACATCACAAATAACAGTATCAAAGTTGAAAGATATTGGATTTGTAATAAATTGCTGCTGTATAAAGGCATCAAGCTTTGGTTTTTGGCCCTCCATGATTATTCAGTTTATCTACTCCATCACGACATAGGATCTAGGATATTTTAAAGAAAATATATCAACTCAATTGTTGGTTTGGGCAACACCTTCCAGTAATAAGCTGTTTTGTTATATGATCTTGTGTGATCCTACATAACTTTATATCCACTCAAACATTCCAATTCAAAAAGTTAAACACAGAATCTCACATTATAAAGTAATAACTTCTCTAAGAGTGTAAATATTAAATTATCCAAAATACTAATTCACCAAAACACCTAGTTTTTAATTAAAAGTTATTTTGAATCACAAAGTTCCCAAATAACGTCAAACAGTATATTAGAAACCTTGAAAATATAAATTATTGCAGTTTTTATTCAATAAGAATTATTCGTAATTGTTTTTTGGTTTTGTTTTTGGGTTTTGTCTATTTTTTATTTTTATTTTATTTTTAATTTTTAAATTTTTAATTTCAATTTAAAAAATTGTAATTCTCTCTTTTTATCTTGAAAAATCAGTCTAGACGGTATCGGGTAAAGTCATCATAGCTGCTATGAATTCAAAAATACGTATTTTTAAACATTTTGTTTTGAAATTATTTCTGACTTATCAAAAAGTTGTAAAAATAATTAAAATGTGACTGTATTTTGTTCACTGCAATTCACAAATGTTGTTAGCATATTTTTCCACTTTATCATTTCTGTGGGGGGTTGGGGGGAAGGTAAGTTTGAGCAATGAATGACATATGACATATGGGAAATTTTGATCTGAAGCCAAATATTTTGAACACTGAGGCTCAAAACAAACTTTACTAAATTCTGAAAAAGTGCATAATTCATGTCAGGCTATAAAATATAACCCATCAGTACATCTACTTTTTTGAAAATTTTTATAAAATATTCTTAGTCAAGTATCTAGAATGATGTGGAATGTTCCAGAAATGCTTTCTTAAATTGTCTTTGTTTAAGGTTACTAATTATTTATACACTTAGCATTTGTAAATAATAGACAGCAAGGTATTAACATTGGATCAAAATATTTTATCGTCTTTAATACTAGCTAAGCTGTATTGCTGTATAGCCAAATTTAGCCTAGGGAGCTACCAAACACTGATTCATCAATTTAGTAATAACCAGGGAAGCTGGAAGAAAAAATAATGGCTTGCCAAAGTATGCATATTTACTAACCAATAGAGGAAATCAAGGGCCAGCCTGATCCCTTCTTCTAATCCATGAAACAAGGAAGAAGGAAAAGAGAGAGACAACACCTATAGACTATGCTGTCTATGTTTTACAGTGCTCAATAAGTTATGTATTCACCTATTTGTATCACTCAGGTGATATTGGCCTCTGCTTATAGATTAATGGATAATATTACATTTGTCAAAATATGATTTTGTAAATGTTTTCTCAGAAATTTTGATTGATTTCTGGTTAGTTGACACCACAGAACACATAGCAATCTTATTGGGTGGCTATTGGGTGCATCTCCATCTATGGTCTGCACATTTTTCACATTATCTCTTTGTCTATTGTCAACTCTTGATATCTTCACATAATTTTAAACCAAATAAGGTCATTTCTTTTAATGAGCCCCTAAATCAGACTAATTAGATTTTCTGACATTCTGAAGTTACAGGGCCTTGTGGCAGGTGAAATTGCTACTACAATGAATTTCAAAACTCTCAACAGAGCAAACTAATTATATATATATAATTATATAATTATATATATATTATAATTATATAATTATATATATATATAATTATATATATATATCCTATAGACTGGGATAATACAGTATTCTTGGTTAAAAAGCAATCCAGAAAAGCAACTACAATAAAAAAAACTACAAGATAAAAAAATATTTTTTATTAATTTCAAAGAAGCATTTTAGAAATAGGCCTAAGGCCAAGCAATAAAAGCAGAAATGAAAATAAACTGAACTGAACAAGGTCCTTGATAAAATAAAGAAAACTTTACTTTATGGTTTGATTAGAAAATATTATGCATTGAGTAAAGGGAGAAAAGAAAGTTATGTTGGTAAAGCTTTCTTTCAGCTTAATTAAATATTATATGTTTTCACTCTGTTTTGTTCTTTCTGAATCGAAAGGTAAACATTATTTATTTCTTCAGTGTTCCATGAAACCAAGACATTGTCGCATATATAAATATAACTGTTACACGTTTGATTATGAAGCCTTTGTTTTATTCAAACCTATTTGTATTCAAAGCTGTTTTAGGAGGAAACCAAACTATAGTGAGATGAAAACATAACAATGTTTTCAGAAAGCTTAATATATGTCTAGCACATAGATCCAATTTATTTAAGAGATTACTCCAATAAGTAATTTCAATATTCTTTATATAATCAATTTGTGCTTTCTTTTAATTTTAAGTAATTCCAAATTTTATTAACTTTAATTATTAAAAACTAGAATGAACTGTACATTATAAGGGTGGTAAGATATTTGTATTCTTGAAAGTAAAATGTAGTGTATTTTAGAATTGGCACACACAACCAGCAAGCAAAAATGTTGGTGATTAACTCAGGTTATAAGGAATTAAATTAAATGACCTTTCTTGTGTTCCCAAATATATGTTGTTTAAATTTCTGATAAGTAATGTTATCTAGAATATCAGGAGAAGACAAAGTTTGATTGAGAAGGTAAAAACTCAACTGGGAGTTGAAGGTTGCATATTATGCACAATTGCTTGAATCCTCTTATGTTCAGATGGACTGAAACAGAGGAAATATGTGTAACTCCAATACTCAGGCGTGGGCTTGGCACATAGATGATGCCCAAAGACTGTTGCTCAATAAGAGCTGTTAATACATTTTTATTTTTGTTTTGTAGGAAAGGTAACTGAATTTGTAAATATGAATTACAACTTCTCTTCTTAATACTAATAGATTTGTTGTACATAGGAAGTTAAATTGGTTGTTAAACTTTTACAAATTATTTAAATGTATGGACTTGAAATTTAAATTTCTGATTATATTATATTATGCAAGTAAATAAAAATAGTTATAAAAATAAAATATTAAACCTAGCAAAAGCTAGTAAAAAGTCCATTATGAAAGTTAATTTTTAAAATGTTCATAGGATGAATATTTTTCAAATTAAAAAAAGATCGTGAGCTTAGAAAGGTTATTTATTTTCCAGAATTCTGTTTGATTTAAATTGTAAGACTTATTTTTACAATATCATTTGCTATGTACTATGTATGAAAAGAAATATTATCACCTATATCAGATTCTAGCATGCTTAGAAACTCTTATTTGTATGCTATGTACATACACACATGATCTCTGGGACTAGAACTTCAAAAGGAAATCTATGGGGCATGGAAAACAGTGGTCTTCTCAGCTAATCTCCCAAAATACAGAGAAAAACAACAACAACAACAACAACAACAAAAAACGGTTTCTCGTGGAGAAAAAAATAATAATTAAATTATATTTAAAGAAAATGTAGCTCATATCATCGTCATCTCGTGATGCTGATGTTTGAGGAAATTGTTTTGTTTTCACCTGATTAAATACTACAGCTTTGCCAAATAAGAGGATTTAGCCAAAGATCCAAGATATGAAAAATCTGAAGCACAAATTTCCCAGCTGAATATGAGAGAAATTGATTCAATATTTTAAAAAATAACTTTATATAACAAAGTATTATTTCCATCTATAAGATGCACTTATTGCAAGCAAAGAATTAGCTTTTAACACAACAGTAGAGTTGTGCAACTATCACAAACATCAAGTTTTAGAACATTTCCATCACCCTCCAACACGTATTCTGCCCATTTGAAGTGAATTCCTGTTCTCACCTCCAGTCTCAGGCAACAAATGATCTGAGTCTGTCTCTACAGATTTGCCTTTTCTGGGAAATTCACGTATGTTGAATCATACAGTAGTTTGTGACAGACTTCTGTCACTTAGCAAAATATTTTTGAGATCATATTGTACTATGTTTCAGTACTTTACTCTTTTCCATTGCTGAATAACATTCTACTATACAGATAAGCTACAGTGTGCTGATGGACATTTAAATTGTTTCCAGTTATGGTATTAAGAAATAATGTTTCCATGAGCATTAACATCCAAGTTTATTTGTGGAAATACATATATTTAATTTTTATTGGTTGGACGCCCAAGAGTGGAATTGGTAGACTATATGGTACATTTTTAACTTTTTAAGTAGCTGCCAAACTATTTTCCAAAATGGCTGTATCAATTTACTTAAGGGCTCCAATCTCCCCACTTCCTCACCAACACTTCTCATTGTCTATCTTTTTTATTATCGCCATCACAGAGGGTGGAAAGTAGCAGGGCATTTTCGATTTTGGACTGTGAATTTTAAATCATTATAATTAGGCTCAAGAACATCTTTATTAATGAAAATAAGAACCATTACAACCAAGGGAACATTTTTGCCACCAAGAAATAAGTTTGTTTATTCCTGTAGTGTAAAAATCCATGCTTCGGCATTTGGCAAACTCTTGGAAGGCATTTTCTGCGTGCTGCTGGTTGTGGAAGCATTTACCTTGCAAAAAGTTGTGGAGATGCTTGAAGAAGTGGTAGTCGGTGTGAGAGAGGTCAGGTGAATACAGCGGATGAAGCAAAACTTTGTAGCCCAATTCTTTCAACTTTTGAAGTGTTGGTTGTGAGACGTGTGGTCAGGTGTCGTCGTGGAGAAGAATTGGGCCCCTTCTGTTGCCCAATGCTGGCTGCAGGTGTTACAGTTTCCGGTGCATCTCATAGATCTGCTGAACATACAGCTCAGATGTAATGGTTTCGCCGGGATTCAGAAAATTGTAGTGGATCAGACCAGCAGCAGACCACCAGTGACCATGACTTTTTTTGGGTGCAAATTTGACCTTGTGAAGTGCTTTGGAGCTTCTCGATCCAACCACTGAGGTGATTATTGCCAGTTGTCACGGTTGTCATATAAAATCCACTTTTCATTGCACGTCAAAATCCGATTGAGAAACGCTTCATCATTGTTGCATTGAATAAGAGAAGACATTTCAAAATGAGAACTTTTTTTTATTTTCGGTCAGCTCATGAGGCACACACTTATTGAGCTTTTTCACTTTTCCAATTTGCTTGAAATACTGAACCACCATAGCATGGTCAATGTTGAGTTCTTCGGCAACTTCTTCTGTAGTTGTAAGAGAACCAACTTCAATGATGGTTCTCAATTAGTTATTGTCAACTTCCGATGGCTGACAACTGCGCTTCTCCTCTTCAAGACTCCCATCCCCTTTGTAAAACTTCTTGAACCACCACTGCACTGTACATTCATTAGCAGTTCCTGGGCAAATGCACTGTTGTTGCAAGTTGTCTCTGCTGCTTTACCACCCATTTTGAAATCAAATATTAAAATCGCTCAGATTTGCTTTTTGTCTAGCGTCATTTCCAAAGTCTAAAATAAATGTAAAATAAATAGGAAGTAAGAAGTCATTATCAGAAAAGAATAAAGTGAGAAATGCACATTAAAATGATTCCAATATCAAAGGACAAATTTCAACAATGCAAAAACGTCAATTGCTTTTGCACCAACCTAATATTTGTATCCCTCAAACAACTAACTATATTTAGCATCTCTCAGCGTGCTTACTGCCCATTTTTATATCTTTTTTGAAGAAGTCTCTCTTTAAATGTGTTTTTTAAATGAATTTTCTTGTTAATATTGAATTACAGTTATAGGATTTTTTTATATTCAAGATGTAAGTGCTTTATTAGAAATATGACCTGCAAGTAATTTTTCCCAGTCTATAGTTTATGTTTCCGTGTTCTTATCAGTAAATTATTAATTATTTGTCAAACAAACAAAAACAAATTTTATTAATCTAGCAAGTAGAAGTAACTTGGAAGTCATATTTGCAACATTAAAGAGAATTTACGGTTTCAACCTAAGTCCTTCAAGAACTAAAATGTAAAAAATTAAAAAGTAATTGGCATTATAAATATAGTTATATTTCCTAAATGTTGTGAATTTTTTTAATGATTTTTATAGGCTACATGTAAGTCTTGAAATAATTTTAAAATTATGTAATGAAAATAAATTAAGGTCTATTTGGTGTATTCATCCATGAATTCTTCATAACTAAACTAATATTAGCTAATATTAGCAAAATAATATTTATTAACACTTAACTGAGGTTTATCTCAAGCTTGAAAATGCTAAGTAATTTGAAACTAAAATGTATGAACTATAAATTGACAGTTATTAAATTCTTTGCATAAAAAATATAGTAGTTAAGTCTTGTTTCTAAAGAAACTTTTAGAACTACTCAGGTTCTCAGTTTTCAGTTTTAAAATTCTTAATTTCTCACACTTGTTAATAAGAATGCTTGTGTTTATAAATTACTATATGTATGGCTGTCACATGAGAAAAAAAGTGAAGTGACTAAGATTTAATTTCAAACATCTCATTTTGCCATTCCTCCGTTACATTCAAGAACACACCACTTCCACTCAGAAAGAAATCTGTACTTAGAGTTATCGTTTTGTTGTATAAGGTTACTACTTACTGAGGACTGTGGTTCTAAATGCAGAACATTTAACCTTGGTTTGTAATTTTTATTAAAATGGTGCTTTCCAGGTTGCATGCTAGGCAGAAAATAGAACTATAAGGTCATACTTCAAGTAGTTTAATCCATCTAACAGGCCTGGATAACTCAAACAGCCAGCTAATGTTTGTGTTTCCCAGTACAATGTTTAAAATGATATTAATTTTCTTACCTTTGTTATTTATGATATGCAGTGTGGTTTATACTTGATAAGCAAGTGAATAAATAAATGTCCCAGAGGCCAAGTGGAGAGAATTATTGTTTTATATTAGGTCAAATGAGGTGGGGAAGAAAGGAAGGTTACTTTGTGAACAAGTTGCCTTTTCTGTACCATATATTTAATTATATTATGTAAGTAGGTCCCTTCCAAATTCATATATGCATAGACATTTTTCTGAACATAATGTTTACATGTCCATGAATGGTATTAATGGACAGATTAATTAGATTAACCAGATTAATAGTGGGCAGAACCAGATTGATTAACCAGATTAATAGTGGGCAGAACGACCTTGTGTAACCCCCATAATCACATTACATTATATATCCAAAAATAGATTATTTAGGTGAATTTACTGTAATTACCTGAGACCTTAAAACAGATAACTTTTTCAGCTAGTGTGGAAGGAAGTTAAAAGCACAAGAAAGACTTGATATGCCATTGATGCTTGAAGATCAAAGGGACCATATGTAAAATAAAATAAACTGAAGTTTGAGGAAGAAACCCCCTTACCACATATTTAGCCTGATGATACCTTGAACAGATAACCCAGTCATGCTATACTGAGTTTCAGATCTACTGAAACTGGAAGAGAATGAATCTGTGTTGTTTCAAGCTACTTCATATGTTATGAAGCCAAAGAAAATTAGTAAGTCATGTTGACCCACTGTCTTTTCTCTTTTTCAAGATGAAAACAGAAATACATCAAATTTGTAACTGAAACTTTTAGGATTGTGATATGGTTTGACTCTGTGTCCCCCTGTCAAGGAAGGGGACTAGTGGGAGTTGGCTGGATCATGGGGGTGGATTTCCCCCTTTCTGTTCTCATGATAGTGAGTGAGTTCTTATGTGACCTGATGGTTTAAAAATGTATGGCTCTCTTCACTGTCTCTTTCTCTCCTGCTCTGCCATGGTAAGATGTGTCTGCTTCCCCTTCACCTTCTGCATGATTGTAAGTTTCCTGAGGTCTCCCAGCCATGCTTCCTGTACAGCCTATGGAACTGTGTGTCAATTAAATCTCTTTTCTTTGTAAGTTAGCCAGTCGCAGGTAATTCTTTACAGCAGTGTGAGAACAAACTAATACAAAATGCAATGAAGAAAATTATATTTATGTTTAGTAGATCTGATTGTTTAAGTGTGTGGCACCTCCTCCTACTCTCACTTGCTCCTTCTTTTGCCATTTGATGTGCAAGCTCCTGCTTCACCTTCCTCCATGATTGTAAGCTTTTGGAGGCCTTCTGAGAGGCAGAAGCCAGTACCACCCTTCCTGTACAGCCTGTAGAACAGTGATTCAATTAAACCTCTTTTCTTTATAAATTACCCAGTCTCAGATATTTCTTTATAGCAATGCACAAACAGGCTAATACAAGTACTAAAAGTTTTCCTCTAAGATCAAAAATAACCTAAACCTTTTCCTAAATTATCTATCATAAAATTTAATTAATAAAGTAAGTTCGATAAAAGGTTAACGCAGTACCTAATAATAAAATAGAGCAAATACAACAAAAAAGGAAAGAATCAAGAATGCCAAATATGAACACTTTTGGTTTAACATCACAAAGGAGGTCTCAGCCAGCATAAATAAGCAACAAATAAAATAAAATAAAGTAAGTATAAGGTAGCAATTGAAAGGGAAAACAAATTTCTTTTTCACAAATAACATAATTGTGTATGTAAAACATAAATATATATATATACATATACAGGTCATTTAGATTTAATAAATGAATTTATTAAGGTTAACAAATAAAGTGTAAAAATACAAAAGTAAATTGTGTTTTTACAAAACACTAAAAATTACAGAAAATGAAATCTTGTAAATGATATTATTCAACATTAATCATGTAAAGTACCTAGAAATAAATCTATAGAAATGTGTGTGACAATAGAAAATCTATAGCAATGAGAAGTGTACTTTGCTCATAAAAGAGAAATATAAAAATTGAATAGATAGCATTTCTCCACAAATGTATGTCATATTTTTGTGGAAATTGACAAACTGTGTCTAAAATTTATATAGAAATGCATTTAGTTAAATCAGCAAAGGCAAACTTGAAAAAGTAAAGGCATGCTTAGTTATTGGAATACAACTGGGAAAAGATAAAAAGGTATACAAATGGAGAAGAAATAAATAACACTGTCTTTGTTCACAGACAACATTATTGTCTATGTAGGAAACCAAAAAGGATAGGCAGAAAACCTCCTGGAGCTAATCAGCAGTTACAGCAGGGTTGCAGAATACAAGCTTAAGACAAAGCAGTAAACTGCTTTCCTATAGAGCAGTGGTGAACAAGTATATTTGAAATTAAAAACCAATACTCTTTACAAAATAATGCCCCAAATAAAATACTTAAGTATAAATATTACAAAATATGTGCAAGGTTCTATATAAGGAAAACTAGAAAATGTTGATGAAAGAAATCAAGGAACCAAATAAATGGGGAGATATTTTATGTCCATGGATAGGAAGACTGAACACAGTCAAGATGTTAGTCCCTGCCAACTAGATCTATAGATTCAAGGCAATCTCAATCAAAATCTCAGCAAGTTATTTTACGGATATCGACAGATTCCATTTTTTTTTTTTTTTTTTTTTTTGACAGAGTCCCACTCTGTCACCTAGGCTGGTTGTGCAGTGGCACAATCTCAGCTCACCACAACCTCCACCTCCCAGGCTCAAACAAGTCTCATTCCTCAGCCTCCCAAGTGGCTGGGATTACAGGTATTACAGGTGTGTGCTACTGCATCGGCTATTTTTGTTTGTTTGTTTGTTTCGTTGGTTGTTTTTGTTTTTGTTTTTGTTTTTTTGGTAGAGACAGAGTTTTACTATGTTGGCCAGACTGGTCTCGAACTCCTGACCTAAAATGATCTGCCTGCCTTAGTCTCCCAAAGTGCTGGGATTATAGGTGTGAGTCACCATGCCTGGCCTCAACAAACTGATTCTAAAATTTACATGGAGATGCGAAAGTTCCAGAATAGCCAAAACAATATTGAAGAAATAAAGTTGAAGGACTGACATTACCCAGTTTCAAGGTTTACAGGCAATTCCTGACTTATGATGGTTTGACTTATGATATTTTTGTTTTATGATTGGCTAATTGGAACATAACAACATCATAAGTGGAGGGGCATCTAAACTTAGGATGGTCCATCTTTCAACTTTACAATGGGTTTACTGAGGTATCAAATGGATTTTCAACTTAAGACTTACTGTGTGTTTATTGGGATGTAACCACATTGTAAGTTGAGGAACATCTCTACTATAAAGCCAGAATCATCAAGACTGTGTGTTATTGCTAAAAGAGTAAAGGAAGACGGGGTGCGGTGGCTCACGCCTGTAATCCCAGCACTTTGCGAGGCCGAGGCAAGCAGATCACAAGGTCAGGAGATCGAGACCATCTGGCTAACACAGTGAAACCCTGTCTCTACTAAAAATACAAAAAATTAGCCAAGTATGGTGGCAGGCACCTCTAGTCCCAGCTACTCAGGAGGCTGAAGCAAGAGAATGGCATGAACCCGGGAGGTGGAGGTTGCAGTGAGTCGACGTCATGCCACTGCACTCCAGCCTGGGTGACAGAGCGAGACTCTATCTAAAAAAAAAAAAAAAAAAAAAAGAGTAAGAGGAATAAATACATAGAACAAAAATGAGACTGAGAAGTAGACCCACACACATATAGTCAAATGGTGTTTGACAAAGGGGTAGAGGCAATACAATGGAGAAAAGATATTCTTTTCAACAAATGGTGTTGAAACTTCTAGATATCCACATAAAAAAAAAAGAAAATGAACATAGACACAGACTGTACTCCCTTGACAAAAATAAACACTTCAAAATGGATCAAAGTCCTAAATGTAACACATAAAACTATACAACCTTCGGAGAAAAAAAAAGAGAGAGAGAAAATCTAGATGACCTTGAATTTGTGAGTAAATTTTAGATCCAACAATGAAAGCACAATCTATAAAAGAATTAAAAAGCTGAACTTAATTAAAATGAAATATTTCTGCTTTACAAAAGTTATTGTCAAGAGAATGAAAAGACAAGCCACAGAGCGAAAGAAAATATTGCAAAAGACATTTGATAAGGGATTGGATCTCTCAAAACTGAAAATCAAAACAAAAGTAACACTATTAAAATAGATCAAAGATCTTAATAGACACTTCATCATAGAAGACGTACGTGTGTGTGTGTGTGTGTCTGTGTGTGTGTGTGTAATAAACATATTGAAAGATGCTGCATGTCATATGGCATCATGGAAATGCCAATTAAAACAAGATAGCACCACATGCCTATTAGAACAGCCAAAATGAGTAACAATGACAATATCAAATACTGGCAAGGATGTGGAGTAAAAGGAACTCTCATTCATTGTTTTTGGAAATGCAAAATAGTATAGCCACTTTGAAACGCAGTTTGGCAGCTTCTTAGAAAAGTATTAATAAAAATACTTTGACCACACAATTGAGCAGTCATGCTCCTTGGTATTTAGCCAAAAAGTTGAAAATTTGTGTATACAAAAAACCCTGCAGTTTTATTTATAATTGCAATCTTGAAAGCAATCAAGGTGTCTTTCAGTAGGTGAATGTATAAATAAACTGTGGTACATCCAACCAATGGGATATTATTCAGTGCTAAAAAGGAATGAGGTGTCAAGCCATGAAAAGACATGAAACAAACTGAAATGCTTATTGCTCAGTGAAAGAAGCCAATCTGAAAAGGCTGCATAGTGTGTAATCCAACTATATGATATCTAAAAAAGGCAAAACTATGGAGACAGTAAAAAGATCCATGGTTTTTAGGGTTAGGGAGCAGCGAGGGATGATAAGGCAGAACACAGAGATTGTTTAGGGCAGTGGAAATACTCTGTATGGTACTATAATGATGGATACATGGTATTATAAATTTGTCCAAACCCATAGACTACACAAGAGGGAGGTTCATCAGTTGCAACAAATATACCACTCTGGTGGGGGATACTGACAATGAGGGAATCAGTGAGTCTGTCGGGGAAGATGGTACATGGGAAATCTGTACTTTGTCCTCAATTTTGCTGTGAATCTAAAACCGCTCTAAACAATAAAGACCATTAAAAATGTAAAGCAGTTATGTCACCAGACATCATAACTTGTTTGAAGCACCTGTAATTAAACATGGTTTTGGTGCAAGCATGGATAATTATACTAGTGGATGATAACAGAGAGTGTAACAACAGATCCACACACAGGCAGTCATGTGACTTATGAATGCATTGGTGCATATTGCAGCAACATTATGGAAATAATTACCTTTTTAATTGGTGTTGGATTACATTTAATATTCATACAGAAAAACATCTTGAAACCTTATCTCTAATAATAGAGGCGAGGTGGATTATATATCTAAATTCAAAATGTAAAACAATAATACTTCTGGAATAAAATATAGAAGCAAATCTTCATTATCTTTTGGTATGTAAATATTTTTAAAAAGACACAAGCTTGCTAAACTAGATTGCATTAATATTAAGACAAGTTAATCAAAAGACAATATTATAATTACTATCACCAGTGATATGATGTGGTTATTATGTACCTCCTGGTGTGATGTGATGAGAAGGATACTTCATCTCTGTGGTGTTCTTTCAAAAGGAAACATAACTTCAGTCTAATAATGAAAAAACATCAGACATACCCACCTTGACACACATGCTAGGAAATACCTGACCAGTAGGCAAAACTGTTAAGGTCATGAAAAATAAGGAGAGACAGAAACTGTCACAGACCTGAGGAGGCTGAGGAGACATGACAATTAAATGCAATATGGTAGCCTCGATTGGATCCTGGAAGAGAAACAGATCACTAATGGAAAAAAAAACTAGTGAAATTCAAATAAAGTCTGAAGCTTAGTTAATTAAAATTTACCAATGTAGGCTTCTTAATTTCAACAAATATACCATAGTGATGTGAGCTGCTAACATTAGGAAAAATTGAGACGATAAGCAGTATGTGAGAATTCTCTACACTGTTATAATTTTTCCGCAAACTGACTTTTTAAAAAAACAAAAAGCTTATTGCAAAAACTAAACACTATTGCTAGGGTTAAAATAAAGCCAAAGAGGAAAAGATAATTTTAATAATCTTCTAACAAAGGATTCATATCCTGAATTTGTAAGAACTCTAAAAATCTAAAGGAAAAGAACAGGAACCTGGTAGACATTAGGCAAAAGAATCAGACTTTAGGCCAGGTACTCATGTCTGTAATCCCAGCACTTTGGGAGGCTGAGGCAGGCAGATTGCTTGAAGTCAGGAGTTTGAGACCAGCCTGGCTAACATGGTGAAAACCTGTCTCTACTAAAAATGCGAAAACTTAGCCGGGCTTGGTGGTGGGTGCCTGCAATCCCAACTACTTGCAAGACTGAGACGGGAGAATAGCTTGAAACTGGGAGGAAAAGGTTGCAGTGAGCCAAGATCACATCACTGCCCTCCAGCCTGGGTGACTGAGCAAGACTCCATCTCAAGAAAAAAAAAAAAAAAAAAAAAAAAAACAAGCAGTTTTTCGTGGACCTGCATTCCACTAAAAAATAAAATACATATATGAAAATATTCTCAAGTTAATAAGTAAACATATAAGCTAATTACAAATTAAAATCACCAATAGGCTTTTGTATATCCTCCAAAATGGCCAAATAAAGATGTCTTGTGAGAAAACAGAGTAATTAGTACCCTCATACACCACTCTAGGGATTTAAATTGCTACAACCTTTTTTTTAAACTTATTTATAAAAGCCAAATAAAAGCATAATCCACTACTCAAATTTTCCCCTTATATAAAAACAAACCAAAATAAGTACAATCTGCACCAAAATACATGCTCTGGAAGTGTTATCTGTAGTAGACAAAACCTGGAACAACTCAATATTTCATACATCACTAGAATAAATAGTGTTTCATCCATACAACGTATTACCATGATCAGTTGAAAAGGAATGCACTGTAACTACATACAACAACTTAGATGGATCTCACAAATATAAGAAACCATATACAACAAAATATCTGTTATGATTCATCTACAGAATTTTTATAATTAGGCAACAGAAGTCTATGGTGTTAGAATGCAGGATAGTGAACATCTTTGGAAAAGGTAGTGAACAGAAGGGTTCACAAAAGTAGGTTTTAGGGAACAGTAATGTTTTGTTACTGTTTTGGGTGCTGGTTTTATGGGTATGTTCACTTGACAAAAATTTCTCACACTGCACAGTTACAATTTGAGCAATTTTCTTTATGTATATTATTGTCAATAAAATGTTTAAGAAATTGTTGCATTTTAAAAAAATAATTGATTTTCTCCTCTCTTCATGCCAGAAACATCAGTCAACTATTTTAGGGCGCAGTTAAAGTCAGCATGGAAATACTGCATGTAAAATGTGATGAAGTATTTTCCATAGCTCAGCATATTTAAAGAGATCAATTACTAATGGTTATCTTTCATGTTAAACAAAGAACCTTCTAGTTTTTGAAAATAATCCTTTCATCCATTAGCAGCAATTAGAACAAATTGCACTCAGGAAACTTTCCCCTTAGTTTTGAAGTCCATAGTCCACTCAGAAATCCACACAACTCCGACATAATCTCTGCTATTTTCTTAATATTCATCAATGTGGGCTAGATTTTTCAATTTTAGTAGAAATCAGAATATTGAATGAAACTGATGGGATGTGAAATGATCTTTCAAGAAAGCTGCCTGTCATCAAGCATTATACAAGTGTACGTTATTTTATTGTGCTTCTCTTTATGGCACTTTGCAGTTACTGTGTGTTTTACAAATCGAAGGCTTAAAGCAACCCTGCTTTGAGCAAGTCTATTGGCACCATTTTTCCAACACCATGTACTCACTTCATATTCTTGTATAACATTTTGGTAATTCTTCCAATTTTTCAAGCTTTTCGATATGATTATATCAGTTATGGTGATATTTGATGTTACTATTGTCACTGTTTTGGGGTCCATAAAATGCAACTGTATATGATGATGAACTTAGTCAATACATTGTGTTCTAGTCTGTTCCACAGATCACACCTTCTCCTGTCTCTCCCCCTTTCCTTGGACCTTCCATTTCGCTGAGACACACCAATATTGAAATTAGGTCAATGAATAACCCTACAATGACCTCTAAATGTTCAAGTGAAAAAACAGCCACACATCTCTTTAAATCAAAAACTAGAATGACTAAGCTCAATGAGGAAGATATGCCAAAGCCTGAGATAGGCTGAAAGGTAGGCCTCTTGAGCCAAGTAGTTAGCCAAGTTGAAGGCAAAGGAAAATTATCTTAAAAGGTATTAAACGTGCTAATTCAGTGAATGCACAAACAAAACAGCCTTTATTGTTTATACGGAGAAAGTTTTTGCAGTCTTAATAGAAGATCAAACCAACCACAACGTTCCCTAAAGCCAATGCCTAATCCAGAGCAAGGCCCTAACACTCTTCAACTCGATGAAGGGTGAGTAGGATAAAGAAGCGGTAGAAGAAATGGCTGAAGCTAGCAGATATAAGTTCATGAGGTTTAAGGGAAGAAGTCATCTCCATAACATAAAAGAGTGAAGTAAAGCAGCAAGTGCTGAGGTGGAAACTGCAGTTATCCAGAAGATCTCCTTCAGATAACTGTAACAACACTAAACAACACTTTCCATGAGACAAAACAGCCTTCTACTGGAAGAAGTTGTCATCTAACACTTTTATAGCTAGAGAGAAGTCGATGCCCAGCTTTAAAGCTTCAAAGGACAGGCTGACTCTCTTTTTAGAGGCTAATGCAGTTAGTGACTTTAAATTAAAGTCAATATTCATTTATCATTTTGAAAACATTATGGACTTTAAGAATTATACAAAATCTACCATATGTATTCTCTATAAATGAAAGAACAAAGCCTGAAAGATAGTACATCTGTTTGCAGCATGGCGTACTAAGTATTTTAAGACCACTGTTGAGACCTACCATTCAAAAATATAGATTCCTTTCAAAATATTACTGCTCATGGACAATGCACCTACTCACCCAAGAGCTCTGATATATGAACATGTTGGTTTTGTACCTGCTGATGCAACATTTGTTCTGCAGTCCATGAGTGAAAGAGTAATTTCAACTTCCAAGTCACGTTATTTAAAAAATACATTTTGTAAGGCTGTAGATGCCATACACGGTGAATCCCCTGATAGATCTGGATAAAGTAAATTGAAAACTTTCTAGAAAGGATTTACCATTCTACATGTCATTAAGAATATTCGTGATTCATGGGTGAAGATCAAAATACCAACATTAATACTAATTTGGAGAAGTTGATTACAATCCTCATGGATGAATTTGCATTGTTCAAGACCTCTATGGAGGAAGTGACTGCAGATGTAGTGAAAATAGCAATAGAACTAGTCATAGAAGTGGAGGTGGAAGATGTAACTGAATTGCTGTAATCTCATAAAAATGCTTAAGCAAATGAGAAAATGCTTCTTATGGATGAGCAAAGAAGGTGATTTCTTGAGATGGAAACTACTCCTGCTGAAAATTATGTGAACATTGTTGAAATGACAACAAAGGATTTAATAAATTACGTAAACTGAGTTTAAAAAGCAGAGGCAGGGTTTGGAAGACTGACCCCAATTTTGAAAGAAGTTCTACTGTAGTTCAAATGCTATCAAACAGTAATGCATGCTACAGAGAGATTTCTCATGATAGGAACAGTCAATAGATGTGACCAACTTCATTGTTGTTTTCATTGTTAAAAAATGCCACAGCCACCCTAATCTTCAGCAACCACCACCCTGGTCAGTCAGCAGCCATCAATATTGAGGTAAGGCCCTCCATCAGCAAAAAGATTATAATTCGCTGAAGCCTTGGATGATCATTGGCCAAAGTATTTTTTAACTAAGGGATTATATTTGCCCAAAGGAAAATAAGTAATTATATGAAAAAGACACACGCAAACATATGATTATTGCAGCCAAATTCACAATTGCAAAGTTATGGAACCAACCTGCGTGCCCTTTGACCAATGAGTGGTTAAAGAAAATGTGATATTATATACACAATGTAATACTACTCAGCCAGAAAAGGAACAAAATAATGTCCCCTACAGCAACTTGGATGGAGCTGGAGGCAATTATTCTGAATGAAATAACTCAGAAATAGCAACTGGAGATAGATAAATTCCTAGGTAGAAAGGGACATTTATAAACTAAGGTCAGGAAAAATTTGAAGCAGTAGAAAATATCATAAATAGAGAGAATGAGTAGGTTTCTCATAAACAAGATGCTAGAAAGCATTCAGGAGTTTGACACCAGCTCCAGCAACAAAGCAAGACCCTTTCTCTAAAACAAAAATTAACAAATTAAAAAAATAAAAAAGAATAAGATTAGAGAACAGAATTACCTGGGCATGGTGGCATGTACCTATAGTCCCGCTACTCCGGAGGCTGATGTGGGAGGGTCACTTGAGCCCAGGAGGCTGAGATTGCAATAAGCCTATCATTGCACCATTACACTCCAGCCTGGGCCACAGAGTGAGATCCTATACCAAAAGATAAATAAATAAATAAGTAATAAATAAATAAATAAAATCCAGTGGAATTTTACCTACCTTGTGATGTAATTATTGAACACTTGGCAGTGGATTATTTCTCAAAAGCCTACTAACAGATAATGACGTGTGGTGTAAGTGAAAGTAAACCAGCAGTTCTTGAGTGCTTCTATATTCAGACATCATGACTACTATTTGCTCTTAGTAGTTCACTTAAAATATGTTCATTTGTTCATTTGATTATCTTAGAGAACCTAATCGCTGGCTAATACCATGCTTATCTCATGAATGAAAAAAATGTGAGGATCTGTAGGAGATTAGGGAAATCTTCAAGGTCTCAACTTGTCAAGAAATCTGATTTCTTTATTTAAATTTATTTTATTTCAATAGCTTTTGGGATACAAGTGGTTTTTGATTACCTGGATGAATTATGTAATAGTGAATTCCAAGATTTTTAGTGCACCTGTCACCAGAGTGGTATACATTGTAACTAATATGTAGTTTTTTATTCCACACCCACTTCCCACTCTCCTCCTTTTCAGAGTCTCCAAAGTCCATTATATCACTCTATAAGATTTTGTGTACTCATAGCTTAGCTCCCACTTATAAGTGAGAACATATGGTATTTGGTTTTCCATCCTGATGTTTCAGCTTTCTCAATTCTGTAGTTTGGTGAGGCGGAGGGTATGGCGCTAGCGGCTTCTTCTCTCTCATTGTTCTGCAAGCAGGAAAAAGTGTTACAGCTCTTTTACTCCCACAACCCACAGCTCAACAAGCAGGAGCATTATACTCTTTCACTGCCGTAGTTCAGCAAGTTCCAGGTTCTTGTCCCAGGACCAAGGTATGCAGACACCAGAGAGTGAGTAAGGCAGAGTAGAATTTTATTGAATGACAGAAAGAAAGCTCTCAGCTGTTAGAGGGGACCGGAAAGTGGGTATCTCCTTTGAGGCTGAGTCCAGGGTTTTTATGGGATTGGAATGGGAGAGTGTGTGCTTAATTGGTCCATGGGTGGTTTTGTAAAAAGCACTATTTGATTGACTAAAAGGTATCATTCCGAAGGAACCAATCAAGAGAGAGTGAGTAAGAGGAGGATAGAAGTTCACTCTCATAGTGGACTCACATAGAACTGGTGGCTCAGTTTTCAGGCTTTAAACTGTCCTTGACTTGAAAGTTGGGTTTCACAGGGGATGTTATCCTTTTTATTTTACAATATTAATATATGCCATACATAGGGATTCATTCAATTATATTCCTGACAACAATTATGCCTTACATTTGTGAAGGCACTATTATCTCTCATAAAGTTCAGAGCAAGTGTCCTTGTAACTGTTATATCCAGTGTGACCACAGTCTTAAATATATAGAGCGAAATAATTTTCTGATCACTGTATCAGAAACTACAGAGATAGCACACAAGTTTAGTATGATTAAACTGTTTCAAAGTTTGAACACAGTAAGCGGTAACTTAAATAAACCAATATTAAGTTGTTTAAAAACATCTACTAAACTTCCATATGTGCCTGACAACAGCTCTGATATGTATCTTGGATACATAGGCCATAATAATTTTTTTTTAACTAGGATTGTTAAAGAAATGATTGAAGACTGGAGACTTACAATTTTTATATTCATTTAAAATATAGTATCACAGAGCTCTGAAAAACATTATATCTAATCTCCCATAAAACAAGAGTTGATAACAATGCTGAACAAATTCTGTTGGCATGAGTCTCTGACAGGGCAGCTTTGATTTATGCCGTAGCTTTCATAAGGTGCACTAAAGAAGAAGTTGCCGAAGAAGATACAGTTCAATAAATTAGAAGCACAAGGAAGAAAGCTGAATGCCTGCCAGCTATGGAATGTTTACATGATTTACTTGCTACAGAAATGCTTACTAGAGGGATTACAGGAAAGGCTAATCATGAAATAACATTCTCTGATATTTTGTCCCCTTGGAATTCAGGCATAAAATTCAGCTGCATTGAAATTAACCAAATACCACTCATTCTTTTGAAGACAAAGCATGCCACATGCCTCCTACAAAAGAAAAATCAGAGGAAATGGACTGGCATAGCTATTGTTCTGAATATTCTTTCAACAGTTTAGGCCTTTGCTCAGAAACAATAGGATAAAGATAGGTAGGTACATAGGTAGGTATGTAGGTAGATAGGTAGGTAGGTAGGCAGTATAGATAATTAAAGAGATAAGCAGATAGATACAGGTATCTGACTACTACTTTTTCAACTTCTTAAAAATACTTTTCTTTATTTTTTCATATTTTTCTTTCTTAAATAACTATTTAATGTTATAAATGTCCATCTAATAAGAGTTTATACTCCATTCCACAATTTTTGATCTGCTTTACTTTCACTATCATTTATTTAAAAATGCTCTCTAATGTCTCTTGTGAATTTTTTAAAAATTCAACTTAAGGTTAATTATGACTATGTTGATTTATTTCCAAATATTTGAACATTTTCCAGATAAATTTCTGTTCCTGATTTCTTAATTCATTTTGTTTTGATTTAAAAAAATGCACTTTTATATTTTACTTAAAAGGAGAAAGTTTGATTGCAGAAGGATAATCAAAATACTGGATCAACATCTTACATGAATTGTGTTAGCTATCAATTGCTGCTGCATAACAATATTACTGCAAATTTAGCAGCTTAAAACCACACATTTATTTTTTCACGTTTTCTATGAGTCAGCAATCTTGGCACAGGTTAGGAGTGTCCTGGCACAGGTTAGGAGTGTCCTCCCCAAGGTTTTAATGAAGGTGTGAGCCTGGGCTTGAGGGTGTCATCAGAATGCTTGACTGAGGAAATAATTAATTCCAAGCTCATTCAGTTTGTTGCAGAATTCATTTCACCGTAGCTTTAAGACTAGTGGTTTTATTTTTCTGCTGGCTGTCTAAAGGCTGCCATAGGGTTTTGCCACATGGGACTATTTAGCATAACCGATGACTTCCACAAAGCCAGCAAGGGCGTGAGGAATTCCAGCAAGAAGGGCAATATAATCTATATCATGTAATCATGTACGTGTAATCATATACATCTCATCATCTTTGTATCTGATATTTAACTTGATTTTTTGTGAAGATCTTTTGCTGGTTTTTATAAATTAATTTTCTTTTTCCGTGGCTCAGTAAGTACATACTGCGCACCATCTTCAACAGTTTAGAAGAGACATCTAGAGTCCTTTGTTAAAACCTTAAAAAATAAAATAACAAGCTGACCACAACTTCATCATTTTTCTCCTGTACATCTCTATTTCTTATGTATTTTCCATAAATATTTCACATTATTTTCAGATTTGGTTGATAGGAGGTTACAAAGTAAAACATTCTAGTGATAGTTAATCTTACATGTCAACTTGGCTAGATTATGGTGCCAAGTTCTTTGGTTAAACATCAGTCTAAGTGTTACTATTAAGGTAGTTTTTAGATGTGATTAATATTTAAATTAATAGACTTTTGATAAGCAGGTTACCCTTTTTAGTGTGGATGGGCCTCATCTAATTAGTTGATAGTCTTAAGAGCAGGTTTTCTAAAGAAGAAATTCCCTTCAAAACCGTAACTTAGAAATGTCTAGCCTAATAGCTTGTTCTGCAAATTTTGGACTTGCCAAGACAATTTCTTAAAATAAATTTATCTTGATAGATGATAGATAGATAGATAAAAATACAGATACAGATATAGATATAGATATAGATACATCCTATTGGTTCTTTTTCTCTAGAGAACACTGGCTAATACAGTCCTGGTATAAATATAGAAGAAGTAAACCAGTAGTTCCTTGCTTTAAAGAAGGAAAATACTGATATCTTTGAGGTTTAGTACATATTATAGTGCAGAAGATATTATTTAGTGAATACGAAACAGATACCTTAGACAAAGGAGTCATTGCCTTAGTGGTTCCAAGTTCTGGGAAAACAACCAGGTTGTGCCTCACAGAAAAGATACCATGGACCTTGATGGTGAGTCTTCTGCCTGCTAAGACAGCAAGGGCATTCTAGACACTGAGCAATGGATTCCCTGGGCAGGAATACTGGTTCTAAGTGCTCAAATACATAAAGGCTAATTGACACAGCCAGGTTTTATCTATAGCTTATGACTTGGGAGAATGTCACAAAAAGACTCTGAGGCTTACTCATGGAGTCCCCGGAATCCTCACAAAAGGCCAGTCTCAGATGCAACCTGATGCTCTTAAAATCATGGAGTTGGCCAGGCGCGGTGGCTCACGCCTCTAATCCCAGCACCTTGGGAAGCCGAGGCGGGTGGATCACGCAAGGTCAGTAGTTCAAGACCTGCCTGGCTAACATGGTGAAACCCCATCTGTACTGAAAAAATACACAAAAAATTAGCGGCGTGTGGTGGCGGTGCCTGTAATCTCAGCTACTCGGGAGGCTGAGGCAGAAGAATTACTTGAACACTGGAGGCGGAGGTTGCAGTGAGCCGAGATCACACCATTGCACTCCAGCCTTGGTGACAAGAGTGAAACTCCATCTCAAATTAAACAAACAAACAAACAAAAATCATGCAGTCAGGGCAAGTAAAAACTGCTTTTCTACTATTCGGAGAATCTGAAAATACTCATCCTTGTAAAGTATTGTAAATCACACTTGTTAGTGTTCACAGCTATACCTTTAATAGCAAAATTCATTTTGAAAGGAGAACATTCATATATGTTGCACAGTGAAATATAAACATTTTATATGTATTTTAGGTGACATTTTACCACCTGCCTAGTAAAAGACACTTGTTTGAAAAACACCAAAATTTTCCTCCAACACTTCTGTGCTCTTCAATAGTTTTAAAGTATTACTAAGCAGTAGTGTTACTTAAAAGGAATAAAAAAATAAAATAAAATAAAAACCTCTGCCTTTTCAGTGGAGGAGGTATTGCAATTAAAACTGCTAAGACATAGAAAACGCTGTCTGCAGAGTAGTACACCCAAGTTGAATATTAAATATATAATATATGAAAGACTCCCTAGGGAAGATGAGCTTTTTAATCATAGTGTTTGACTTTCCATATCTGATTTGTTACTCCTTATATGGCAGGAGGATGGATTGGGGAGCACATTTTTTCTCTAATTTCTTGATAAGCACTACTATCAACCTGACAGCCCGGACTGATTAAATATCCCTATTCACATGCAGACATAACCACCGCCTTTAAGAGTCTCTGAGGCTAAAATTAAATGTAAATTAACGCAGGCCCAAACCCCTCTTCAGCTTTCTTCCTTTCAGATAATCATTGCATACTACTTTATAGAGAAAAGACAGTGTACTTACAAATCACACTTGTTTGTTTTTATTTTATTGATCCAGTAGAGGCCTGATGAGATCCTGTCATGGGAAAAAAAGTAAAATAGCATCATTAAAGCAAGCCAAAATTGAATTTAGAAAGAGGAATGCATAAACAGAGAACCCTACATACAGGTATGCACTTTGAAACAGGAAAGTTGAGAGTTTAGGGAAGCAAGAAAGGAGTAAGCATGCCTTCGAGGCCTGGTATAGCAAACACGAAATTAGAGAAGACAGAAAACAAGGCAGAAAATACAGGTTAGAGCCCTGAGTCCCACGTTGTCACCCCTTTGTGGACGATGTGAGGCTGGAGTCAAAGATAAATAGTAGACACAATAAGAATGTATAATTTTGACTTGGAGTCCTGATCATCAGTGCTGGTAATGGAATACTAGAGGTTCCTCGGTGGCTTGAAGGTTCTGTAAGCCAGAATTCTTTACAGGCATCTATTTAAAGTCAAAGTTATTAGTCCCCTGAAGGCCTGAATTCAGAGGGACAGGAAAACAGATACAGTTGGCTGAATTGGAACAAAGTATTATTCAGGAAGATGGCTGGAGGGTGTAATCCTTCTATTGCCAAGATCTTTCAAAAAATCATTTTTCTGCTACTGTACTACTCATATAATTTTTAGTTTTCATTAATTTAACTGACAGTGACTATGATTCCATATTACCATTCCTGACAACCTCACTACCTTTTGGTCATCAATTTACTTTCTAAGTACTGTAACATATACTGCTAACTTTTTTCATTCTTCTCAAACCCCAGACTTATCTTCCCCTCTTTCCCACTTCCACTTGCAGAATAACAGAAATTATTCCACCTGCATCGCTCCAGCATTTACAAACTTCTCTTTCTTTCCCCTAAAAGCTGGTATCTTTACCCATTCTGTGGAGTCGATCCATACCCATATTCACAGGGTATTTATAATATTAGTTGCCCTTTTCTTTTCTGTATCTCCAGTTTCACTCTATTATATCATTGCCATCAGTATTTGAATGTGCTCAAAATGTTCACAACTTGAAAAATGTCATTCTTTGATCAACCCACCCCACTACTCATGACCTGCATTTTTCATCTCTTGTTTCATTTGGGCAGTCGTTACTATGTCACCCCCTCCCTTACTTACTTAAATCACATTACAGAGAGTTTGATAATATCACATAGTGCCTGGCAAGGGAATGCAAAAACCTCTAAATCTTTTCCCACCGAACACACCAGTATTTAGGAAGGATCCATTTAGGAAGGAACAAACATTAAATTCATAAAATAATTTCAAAATTGTTGTTAAATTTGAATAAACAAGAAGATAGATAGTTGGATGCATTAAGTAAAATAACGAAATGAGAAATGCCGTAAATGACCAAAAGTGCAATGCAGATAAAAAATGGATTCAAAGATGCCATTTAAAAGCAGCATAAATGTTCCTTTCTATCTCTGCCCTAGTTCAAAATCCAGGTATTTCACTGATTCCTTCCAAATTAAATCATAAATACTTTTTTTTTCTTCAGAATTACAGATGGGTATATCAAGCGGCTGCTCAGGATCTCCCCTTGGATATTTCATTAAAACCTCTGAGTAGCATGTCAAAAACTGAAGTTATGATACCCTCCCCACAGACACAGAGGACACATTCTTCCTCCATTTCCTGTCTCTACAACTGTGATACATGTGATGAGATGGAGACTTTATCAACCTGCTTCTTTACTGACAGCAATAAGTAGTGCTCCCAGATGGATTTCAATTAGGGTTTTCAGATACAAGAAATTAAAATACAGCCTGTCCATTAAATCTGAATTTCATAGAAATAATAATTTTTTTCTTTTTCTTTTTTATTGAGACAGAGTCTCACTCTGGTGCCCAGGCGGGAGTGCAGTGGCACCATCTCGGCTCACTGCAACCTCTGCCTCCAGGGTTCAAGCAATTCTCCTTTCTCAGCCTCTGGAGTAACTGGGATTATAGACGTGCACCACCACGCCTGGCTGATTTTTGTATTTTTAGTAGACACAGGTTTTCACCATGTTGGCCAGGCTGTTCTAAAAGTCCTGACCTCAGGTGATCTGCCCGCCTACGCCTCCCAAAGTGCTGGGATTACAGATGTGAGCCACCGCGCCCAGTCAATAAATATTGTTTTCAGTATAAGTAATTCCTAACTATTACATGGAATATAGTAATACTAAAAAGATAAACTTTTGTTTATCCAATATTTAAGATTGATTTGATATTGAGTATTTTCTCTAGCAACCCTACATATTATAAACATGTAGACTGAATAAAAACTAAATGTGGTTTTGTAAGCTATTGAAGTTTTGGGGTCATTGGTCACCACAGTATAATCTAACATACTCTCACTAATGCAGCCATGGTTCATCCACTATTAAGAAAGGAAATTATAGAATTAAATGCCTGATTTTTAGGATTCACAAATATGTATTTCCCCATTGAAGATTAATATGTTATTCTGCAAAAATCATTGCCTTCTCCATGTGACACTCGCCCCTTCCAAATCATTCACTATGGCTATAAAATGGTGCAACTACTCCCATCCTATCCTTAGTTTTGTAAAATCTGTACATCAAGTCAATTACCAAGGTGTAGTACAAACTTTTAAAAATCCTTCCCGCCAAAATGTTTTAAACTAAAGATAAGATACAGGTAATTTCCTTGATGTTTTCAAATCATGCCATAAAACATAAGACAGATCTAATTCACTGTAAAGTCACATTTAATCATGAGGATAAATTATGATAAACACTCAGGCATGTGATTAGAGGAATGATGGCTCTGGACAGGAAAAGGTTGGGAAAGAGAATGTTGCCTTCACACTTTTTTCTTCCTAACTTTGTGCTGAACTATCATCTCGGACCAGAAGTTTCAATTTAGGAAGCCCAACCATATTGTATTTGTTGTTTTCAGCAGCACTCCCTGATCAGGTCCAGAAATGAGGAAAACAAACAGCGTTTAACAAAGAAAGCTGCATAAGAATACATGCATTGTCCTGAAACTCAACCACCTGATATGATGCTCCCACAATTGATCTACTTTAGCAAAATAAGTACTGCAGGCTAGGGGCAATATGTTGCAAGTCAGAACTAGAGCCAGGATGATTGACTGAGTTACCTCAATTTAGATGAAACATGTGATGCCAGGTTTATGAACAGAATGATAACAAGAGTAACACACAGCACATCTATGTCTTTGAATGAATCAGTAAGAAAATCACTAAAATAAATTGGGATTCTATTACAAGGACACAGAACAAGAGTTACCTACTAAAGTCTAAGAAATGTGGACATATAATTATGTGGTGGATGTTTCCTTGGGACTCAACTCTCTTACTTCCTGTTTTTGTCCTTTTGCTTTAGAGACAGGCTCTTGCTCCATCACCCAGACTCTGAGATGCAATGGCATGATGAAGATTCACTGCTGCAACATCTAACTCCTGGGCTCAAACTCTCCTTTTGCCTCAGCCTCTTGTGTAGCTGAGATTACAGTTGCATGCCAAAACACCTGGATAATTTTCTTATTTTTTGTAGATATGAGGGTCTCACCTCGTTGCCCAGGCTGGTCTTGAACTCCTAACCTCAAGCAATCTTCCCACCTTGGCCTCCTAATGTGCTAAGATTACGGGCGTGAGCGAGCGCACATGGACCAGCTTCTTATCATTTTCAATTCTCTTTGGTAATCTAAAAGAACCTACAGACTACCTATTAAAACTAAGAAGAGTCTCCACATTGCTAGTGGATACAAGATGAATATTAAAAAATCAAATCCACTCCCATGAAACATTGTTAGTTTAAATTCTCGTAGAAGCAGATCCTGATCTAAAGATCAGGCACAAGTGATTTTTCAAGGAACTCTTCTATAAGATATGAGAAAGCAAGTGATGGAATCAGGTCAGGAAACTGGAAAAAGTCAACAAGAAGTGCATGAAAACATGAGCAGTCACAACTTCAACCTAATCCCACAATGAGCTACAGATTTTAAATTATATCTCAGAGTTAGTCTCATTTTGGTTGTGAACTTTTACTCTAGACAGTTATTGGCTACAATCTACATAGGAAAATGAGAGTAGGAGTAAAACAGACAATGTAAGCTCTCCATCATGAGAGGAGGAATAGCCCTTTAAGAGTCCCAGGGGTGACCCATAGCAGCCAAGCATTTATAGGCCTGGGACTGGGCACATGGCATGATAAATGGGCTGAAGTATCTGGTCATCACCGGAGGTGTCAGTTCTAACATGAGGAGTATCTAATTTGAAAACTTAAGTCAGAAATAAGAGATATTTACAATAGCATAGCAATTATAAGTAATTGGTAGATGCTATGAATTTAATGTTTGTGATTCCCCCAAAATTCACTGTTGAAACCCTAATCCCCAAAGTGATGATATTTGAAGACTGAGTCTTTGGGAAGTATTATGGGGTCATAAGGGTGAGTCTCTTATGATAGGATCAGTGCTTTTATAAGTAGAGACACTAGGAAGACTGTGTACACGCTCACTCTCTTCCTACTCCTCTCGCCCTGTCACCACTATGTGAGGATACTGTGAAAAGGCAGCTATCTGGAAACCAGGATGAGTGCCTTCATCAAGCCCTCAACCATACTGGCCTCCTGATCTCAAGACTACCAGACTCCAGAAATGTGAAAAATAAGTATTTGTTATTTAAGCCATCTGGTCTGTGATGTTTTATTATAGCAGTCTGAACAGTAGATAGCTAAACAGAAGTTCAAAATACCATTTTAGAAATGTAATTGAAGTAAGAGAAGAAAAAGTTGGAGAGGTCAATGATGTTACTGGATTATAAATGTTAGAAATGTATCATTGAAAACATAGTACTTTTCCGAAACTGATATATAAATACAATAAAACTTCAAATGAAATTTCAAAGCTGTATACTTATATCTATCTGATCATCAACAAGGATGACAAAAAACAAGCAACAGAGAAAAGACTCCCTATTCAATAAATAGTGCGGTGATAACTGGCAAGCCATATACAAAAGAATAAAACTGGACCCTTAACTTTCACCATATACAAAAATTAACTCAAGATGAATTAGACATCTAAATGTAAAACTATAAAAATCACAGAAGAAAACTTATGAAATACCCTTCTTGACATGGGCCTTGGCAAATAATTTTTTGGCTAAGCCCCCAAAACAATTGTAACAAAAACAAAAATTGAAAATGGAACTTCCTTAAACTGAAGAGCTTCTGCACAGCAAAGCAAGCTATCAACAAGGTAAACAGAACCCTTAGAGAAAGCAGAAAATATCCACAAACTATGCATCCAACAAAGGTCTAATGTCCATAGTCTATGAGGAACTTAAACGAACAAGCAAAAACCAAATAACCCCATTAAAAATGGGCAAAGGATATGAACAGACACTTATTAAAAGAAGACAAACAAGAGGCCAACAAATATATGAAAAAATGCTCATCATTACTGATCAACAGAGAAATGTAAATCAAAACTATAGTGAGATAACATTTCACACCAATCAGAATGACTATGATTAAAAAGTCAAAAAACAACAGATACTAGTGGGACTGCAGAGAAAAGGGAACACTTATACATTGCTATGGGAATACCAATTACTTCAGTCACTGTAGAAAGCAGTTTAGACATTTCTTAAAGAACTTAGAACTACCATTTGACCCAGCAATCCCATTATTGGGTATATACCCAAACAACAATAAACTATTCTACCAAAAAGATGTGTGTATTTGTATGTTCATCGCCACACTACTCACAATAGCAAAGATATGGAATCAACCTAAGTGTCTATCAACGATGGATTGAATAAAGAAAATGTGGTACATACATACACCACGGTATACTATGTAGCCACAAAAAAGAAGAAAAGTATGTCTTTTGCAGTAAAACGGATACAGCTGGAGGCCATAGTCCTAAACAAATTAACACAGGAACAGAAAACAAAATACTGCATGTTCTCACTTGTAGGTGGAAGCCAAACACTGGGAGCTCATGGACATAAAAATGGTAAAACAGACACTGCAGATCAGTAGAGTCGGGAGGAAGGGAGTGGGATGTGGATGGAAAAATCACCAGTGGAGAAGGAAAAAATCCAAAAAATCAGTCCAAACTTTGCACAAAATAAAAGGGTAAAATAAATAACTAAGAAAATTCTGAAAAGGAAGAGAAATAAGCAGGACTTTACTACCAAATTCAATGACATTTTCCATGTTGGTAATGATTAAATCCGTGTGATTGTGGTCTAGAAAGACAAAAAACAAACAAAACAGAACAAGTATTGACCAGAGATTGCCTTCAGCATGTTGATAATTAATCCATGAAGTGTGTGAAATACGAGAAAAATTTGTGGAAATAAAATATCAGGAACAAAAATCAGAAAAAGAATGAGATGAAGAGGTATAAGATAAACTAACCAGAATAATAAGGTATTATATTTTATAAAATGGTCTCTTATTCAGCCATAAAAAGAAATGGGCCAGGCAGGGTGACTCACACCTGTAATTCCAACACTTTGGGAGGCCAAGGCCGGCAGATCACCCGAGCTTGGGAGTTCGAGACCAGCCTGACCAACATGGAGAAACCCCATCTCTACTAAAAATACAAAATTAGTCAGGAGTGGTGGCACATGCCTGTAATCCCAGCTATTCGGGAGGCTGAGGCAGGAGAATCGCTTGAACACAGGAGGCGGAGGTTGTGGTAAGCCGAGATCATGCCATTGCACTCCAGCCTGGGCAACAAGAGCAAAATTCCATCTCAAAAAAAAAAAAAAAAAAAAAGAAAGAAATGAAATGAAGTATTGATTCAAGCCACAGCATGTGTGAACCTGGAAACATTGTACTGAAGAAAGAATCCAGATACCAAAGGCCACATATTGTATGATTCTACTTATAGGAAATATCAAGAATAGGTAAACCTAAAGACAGAAAGTAGATTAGTGGGTGCGAGAGCTGGAGGAGGGAGAAATAGGGAGTGATTGCTAATCGGTATAGAATATTTGGGGGAAGATGAAGAAATGTTCTGGAATTAGATTAGTGATTGATGCAACTTTGTAAATCTACTGAAACCCATGAAATTGTACACTGTAAAAGGGTGAAACTTTATGGTATATGAATTATGTCTAGGTAAAACTGTCTCTATAAATACTTAAATTTTGAACTTTTCCTATACTGCCCAGAGTAAAAGGTAAAATTAAATTTAAAATCTAGAGAGTTAGAGGAATTCATCTCAGATTTCAAGGGAACAAAACATATGTTTTATGGAGACATGAAAGAACAGAAATTAAGAACTGTGGATTATGTTACAGAGATAGTGCTCTCCAACTTTTCTTCATTTTCCAAGGAGATTTCATCACTCTAGTAAAAATAAATTTTTTAAAAATATTTTTTTTCTCATATTGGTAGATCTTAAAAAAATAAACAGATTGTGAGTGATTTTTTTTCTTAAATTGTTGGACATGAATTTCATCACATCTACTATGAAATACAGATTCTTATACCAAGTGCCTTTCCAAAGTTCTTACTGTTAGTAATATGTGCAAGTCATTCTCTGTTCATATATCCTAGAGGAGGAAATGGGAGCCTGTTATTTTAGACAGTGATTAGAAATTGACCCTTAGAACCAATTTCCTTAGAATTTCTTGATTCATCTTAACTAGTTTGATTTAAACAATTCACCCTAACTAGTTTGATTTAAACAATTATCTGGAAATCGCCCAAAGCAGCCTTTTCTCAGGTACATTTTTGTGACTCTAAACACAGGCTATTGATCTGATTATCAGTTGCTGTTTTTCATAACATAGGGCAAATTTACTTGCTTCACCAGCTGCTTTTGGGTATAATTTGAAGAATCTGATTGATATTTAAATAACTATTGTAGTTATGTCAATAAATGCTATTTAGTACATTTTCTAGAGAGAAATTAAAGTTAAAAATGCATTTGGTTAGCTCAGTTATTAAATCTGCAAATGCCTTCAAAATGAGAGAAGCCAGAATATTTATTCTAAGAGATTTAGTGTTCTATAATCAAGTAAAATGTCCAGTAATGAAATTTAAAGTCTAGCAAATTGCACTCTTCATAGAAAGTCATGGACATGCAAGCATAACTTAACCTTCACACAGACATATACACAAGCATACATTCTGTCTTTTACATTATTACCTACAAGCAACATTTCTTCTTCATTTCTTTGGATTTCAAAAAAAGAGCATAAAATAAGTAGTTGCTCCCAGAAAAACATGTTATAAATATAGCCCAATTTTATATATAACCTTAGGATTTGGATTAATTTGTAAAAGGAAACACAACAGTTGTTTGTTTGTTTTAGATTTAATAATCTTAGTTTCTCATAGCCAGTAGATAGCACAGTCATCATTCTCTTTAAAATTCCTTAAATCTATGATCATTAGAGTCTTTGAAATTATATATAAGGGTAAAAGAAGGTGTATGGATGCCTCTCAGGCAAGTAGTGGCTTAGTGTGGACATCTGTTGGGTTTTTTTTTCTGCCAAGAATCTCTACCCTGTATTCAGACATCAGTTTCTGCAAGAAAGATTAACCTACTGTAGGCATTTTAATCAGAAAAGGAATCAGGTGCTTACAGGTTACTGAATTTTCTAAAGAATTGGGTCCTTGGATGGGCCATCCGGAATGACTCCCAGAACAATACAGAACTGGCCATTAGAGAAGCTATTCTCTCTGAGGCTACTGGTTCTATGCTAGAAGAAAAGAAGTTGACACACAACTGCCTCTTGGACAGCTGGAGTGGGTATTGGAAAGGTATTAGGTTGGTGGAAAAGTAATTGTAGTTTTCGTCATTACTTTTAATGGCATTTTGCCACTAAAATTTACTTTTTCCATTTTAATGGCATTTTGCCATTAATGACAAAAACCACAATTACTTTTGCACCATTCTAATACTTCAGAGGAAAAAAATCAGAACTCACATGTTCATGACATTATTTACCCACAGAAACACCCCTTAAAAATACAAAAATATTAATACTTTGTCTCTTATGTATAGACAATGTTTTGCAATAGAATTTAAAGATTGTTTATGTTATAAGTATAATTTAAAAAAATCAAATATATAGCTTATTCCATAATTTTTGTATATCTCATCTTGACCAAAGCAATTTATACAAACTACAGCATAAATATAAACTATCCTAAATTGTATTGTTTTTATTGTTTTATGGTTTATGATTGGTATTTATAATCCATATGAAAGTTATTAAATCTCTTACGGTATGGTTATACTTCTACATCACCATTTTTTCCCCAGTAAATTAAAATACAACATTTGTCAAATGTTCAATTGCTTTTATATATCTTTATGTATTTTCAAGGACTCTATTCCAATGATACACACCTAGTCCTCTGTTTATTTAATTATTATCATAATATGTTTCAATACCAGATATGACAAGTGCTCTCACTATTCTGCTTTTATTTGAATTATGTGGTAAGTCTCAGACTTTTATTTTTTCATATGAAAATTAAGATTCCAAATCTAAAAGCACTGAAATTTAAATTAGAATTGCAGAACATGAATATATTATTCTCTGAAAAGCTGATGTTTTAATCTTATTTACAATTTATCTCCAGAAATATGACATACAACTACATTTGTTTAGCACTTGCTTCCAATATTTTATTAAATAAAAAGAAATACATCTATTTGAAATACACGTCTTTATAATTCCCATTTTATCTATCTTGTAATTTTTTGATATGTATTGATTTATTTAGTATATAAAGTTCAATTATTTTAAAATCTCCCTTATTCTTATTAATTATGAATTATTTAGAATTACATTGGTACATTCATAAATGGTGTATTAATTTTTCTACTATTTTATTATTTATTTCTAATTTTACAGATTAATGGAGAGAACTTATGACATATAAGATAAAAATTCTTTAGAATTTGTTGAGGCTTCCTGTTTTGGCCTAGGACAGTTCAGCTACAAATGAATACAGAATCTGTTTTGAGTGTAGAATTTTATTTATGCCAGTTATATCATGTTTGTCCATTTCATTGTTCAAATATTCTGTCATATTACTATTTATTTATCTATTTTAGGTAGATATAATACGAAGTATGTGGTTTTTTCTATTTCTCTTTGTATTTCTGTCATTTGCTCTATGCATGTTGAGGCTCTGTCATTAAGTGAATACAGATTCTATGTTTGCATACTGTCTTTGTTGATTTTATATTTTTTCATTTACTAATAATCTTGCAAATAATGCCTATTAATATTCTTGTTTTTAAAACTTTTTTGGTCATACACCTGATTTCTTTTGCTTAGAATTTTCCTGGTATACATTTTATTCACTAGTCTTGTATTCCAATTTTCTACCACAATGTTTAACTTTCAACTTTTAAAACAGAATATGGTTAGAATAAAGTTCAATGTGTTTTATTTTTAATTCTTTTAAATAATTTCAGCATTTTAAAAGTAAATTATAGACTTTTTGGCAGCTGTGGATTTATAGATAAAATTAGCAAAAGTTCAGAGTTCCCATACACTCCCTCAAGTCATCCTGCTTGCTGACCACACCCACTGTATTAGTTAGGGTTCTCTGGAGGGACGGAACTCATAGGATATATGTATTTATAAAAGGGAGTTTATTAAGGGGAATTGACTCACGTGATCACAAGGTGAAGTCCCATGATAGGCCGTCTGCAAGTTGAGGACCAAGGAAGCCAGCAGTGACTCAGTCCAAGTCCCAACACCTCAAAAGTATGGGAACCAACGGTGGTTCTTCAGTCTATAGCCAAAGGCCTGAGAGCCCCTTGCCCCTAGTGGTGTAATTCCAAGAGTCTAAAAGCCAAAGAACTTGGGGTCTGATCTTCGAGGGCAGGAAGAATCCAGCATGGGAGAAAGATGAATATTGTAAGACTCAGCAAGTCTGCTGCTTCCACCTTCTTCTGCCTGCTTTTTCTAGCCTTGCAGGCAGCAGATTGGATGGTGCCCAACCACATTGTGGGTGGGTCTTTGTGAGGGTGGGTCTTCCTCTCCCAGTCCACTGACTCAAATATTAATCTCTTTGGGCAACACCCAGAAATACCCAGATACACCCAGAAACAATACTTTGCATCCTTCAAGCCAATCAAGTTGACACTTAATATTAACCATCACACCCTCATAGTTTCCCTTATTGTTAACACCTTGCAACAGTTTGGCAACATTTGTTATGACTGATGAGCAAATATGGTGCTATGGTTTGAATATGTTCCCCAAAAGTTCATGTGTTGAAAACTTCATTGACATAATAGTGGCATTGGGAGATGAGGTCTTTAAGAGATGATCAGGCCATGAGGACTCTGCTTCCATGAATACATTAGTTCCAAATTGGTTAGTTATCTTGAGAGTGGGTTCCTAATGAAAGAGATGATTTCAGCCCACTTCCCTCATTTTCTCAGGTTCTCCCCCCGGCTTCTGGCTCTTCTGCCGTGGATGATCCTCACCAGATGCTGGTGCCATGGTATTGGACTTCCCAGCCTAAGTAAATGTGCAAAATAAATTACCCCATCCATTGTATTCTGCTATAGCAGCATAAAATTGACTAAGATATATGGATATGTTATTGTTAACATTTAGATTAGGGTTAATTCTCGGTGTTCTACATTCTATGGGTTTTGACAAATGTATAATATATGTACCCACCATTATAGTATCATATAAACTAGTTTCACTACCCTATAAAATTCCCCTCTCGTACACCTATTCAATCTTTCCTCCATCCTCTCCAGCCTCTGGTAATTGATATTTTTTACTGTCTCCATAGTTTTGCCTTTCCAAGAATATCAACTAGTTGAAACTGTATAATGTGTAGTCTTTTCATTTTAACTTCTTTCATCTTACGCATTTAAGCTTCTTTCATGTCTCATGTCTTTTTGGGGCAATTTTAGTCTTTGAATACTTAGTCACTTTAATCCTTTGCCTTTGTTTCTATTACAAATGGATACCCCATTTTAACTTCCATTTTTTGTGTTTATTTAAATTCTATTCTCCCGCCTTCCCAGTATATAAATTGTTCATTTTCTACTTCTTTATATAAAATCATTAAACAGTAAACTTTCTCAGTCATTGCATATTTTAAAATATCTTTATGCTGCCTCATTCTTGAATGATAAATTCAATAGTTTTTGAATTGGGACTGACAGTTCTTTTTCCCTGTATTTTGAAAACATTCATTTAGAATTTTCTTGTATATGAACTTCTCAATCAACACCAATATATGTATTGCAATATATGCATATATGTATTGTTTCTGTGTGATTTTTTTCTCATTAGTTGCTTTTCAGTTTTTCTCTTTGTCCTTTGTCCTATTGACAATACCTTTGTCAATAGGTATTGATGCTTTTGACATGCTTGCTTTTCTTATTCCTCTCAGGCCTCTCTGTTCTTCCTCAATCTACACATTTACCAATTCTTAAATTCTGAAAATTTCTCATCCACAATCTTTATGATTTTTTTTTTCTGTCCTATCTGCACTTACTTTTTTTCTGGATGTATTATTAGAAATGAGTCATTCTAGTCCTCCTTCATTGTCCCTTTCATGTGTCCACCTTTCTATCTCATGTGTACTTTAATATAAGTAATTCTGTCATATTGTTCTTTTCTTTTATGTATCTTTATGCATATTTGTCTGTTCCAACACTTTTCTATTACTATGTTTCCTCTCTAGAATTTGTATTTGTTTCTCATTCAATATTCTTCTTTTTTTAAGTGCTATTTTTTGTCTAAGGGTTCTCTCTCTCTCTCTCTCTCTCTCTCTCTCTCTCTCTCTCTCTCCATGAAGATTTTAAACCAGTTATAGTAGTTCAGGGTTTTTTAGTTCATTGTATCTACTTACTTCCCCATCTACTTTGTTTTGGGGAGGAAGGGGTCTTATTTTTAGTTTTGCATGGGTTAGCTCATCGGAGTGACTTGGTTTTCCCTGAAACTCCTGTGAGCCCTGAATTGCAAAAGTGTTCCTAATATGTTTGTGTTTTAACTACTTTAGGAAGCCCTTACATGTTTCTCCAGATTAAGCCAAGCTTAATCATATTTTTCAAAGTTGCATGTTTTAACCAAGTGGGCATTTTGAATTTAGACCTGAACTGCCTTTGTGGTAAAATCTTGAATGTTCATATTTGCAAGACACTGTTTTTCTACCCTTTGCACCAGGAAGAATGGCAAATATTTGTGCTCTTGTGTCTAATAAGGATGCCTTTTCTTTACTTAGTTTTAAAGAATGGCATATTTTTTCTTATTCTTGACTGATTCCAAAGATTAGCTAGACTCCTAGGAAGTCAAGAATCTGTCTCTGTCTTGTTTTTTATTGTACACACATTTTTAAGGCAGTTAATAACCACCATTTTACTAATGCCAATAAGTACATCCTCGTTCTTATATTCCTTAATGTTATGACAGCAGCTGATTCTGTTGACAGTATTCTTAAATGTTTCTTACTTTTTAACTCAAGTGCAGAAAATTAAGTTAATCCTATTTTTCAGGACAAAGACACACGATTAACATCTATACAAGATCCCATACTATTTTCCCTTTTTAAATTTATGATTTGTATTTATATTTCTTTCTACATATACATATCTAGTATAATGTATTTAATATTTGTGTATGTATATAAAATATACTTAAGAATATATAGTGTTTGTATGTATGTGCACATGCATATTTAATTACATAGTGGTGATATCTTAGATATCTTATTCTATATTCTTTTGTTACTTAGTGCAAAATCAACCCACCTATCTATATGTATATCTAGCTTAATGTTCTAAGAAGGCATAGTAATACATAGTGTGCTTTCAACATATTTATCCATCCCTTTAATAATGAACATTTAGATTGATTCCACTTCTCTACTACCATAAACAATAATGTGATAAGCATTCGCATATATTTTGCCATTTATTTTCAGTGTTTTGCGCTTTTCTTGCTCTAGCCATTTCTAAAATTCTGATTGTCATCATAAAGGCGCTCATTCTTGTAGATAATCTTTTATTCTCACTTTGAAGTCTCTCACCAGTCATTCTATTTCCCTCCAATAACATTAACTGGGAGTAATAGATTCTATGTGCCAAGAAATGACAAATCTCTGTGTCCAACCAACATCCCTCTTCAGAGCCTCACGTAGACATGCTTAAACTACCCAAAATTGAATTTAGGATTTACTTCCTAAAATGTACTCATCCATATTTTTTAATTTTCTTGTTATTAAATGTCAGCAAAAGCAATTGTTTAAATCAGAATCTAGGGAATTTTCCTTTATTCCTTTCCCTTCTTCATCTCGAACACCTAATCCACAGGTGAATCCAACAGATTCTCCCCCCGCATTTCTGTACAGTTGTCTCCATTCCCAAGCCTAGTTTAAAACACTATAGTCTCTTGTCTGGATCACTATATTGTTTAGCAGCTTCCAACATTGCCTCCTTATCCTCTCTCTTGCTTGCTTTAAATCTATTATTTGAATGAATTCAGATATCCAAAATGTAAATTGAATTATGTAATTCACTGTTTAAAATTCTAATTGTTTTCCACAATCTTAATATAAAATCCAACCACGTTAACATGAATTTTAAGGTCCTTGACAATGGAACTCCTAGCTACCTTATATCCATAGCTTTCGGTTACATGGAAATTCTAATTCTTAAATTGTGGTGTAGTTTCACCTGCGAGATTTAACATATCTGGTCTCCAATCTCTGAAAAACTCTTTTTTTCACCAATTTATGGGATAAATTGTGCTCAATTCTTCAAGTCTTTATTTCATTTTTTAAAAATCAAGACATTTTTAGATCCCGCAGCCTGAATAATGAGAAACCCTTTCGTGGCACTCTGTGTTTTCCTCCATAGTACTTGTCAATATTTGCATCTAGGCATTTATTTCTCATATTACTCATCTAATGGTGATTTCATTCCCTCTGCTAACCTGAGGAAACTGCAGATTTTGTAATATACTACATTACCTGGCACACAATCATAGATCAAGTATTAACTAAACACCTAACAGGCTCCAGACACCACTCTTGGCACCTTAGAGGCATCAATAAACTAAACAGACAAAAATACCCGCCCTCAAGGGAAAGACAAACATACATATAGCAAATAAAAAGGAGGAGCATGGTATAGGGTTTAGGAGATGAGCTTTGGAACCATATTGCCTAGGTTCATATCACAGCCCATCAACTTCCAAGCTTTGGGGCTTTTACAAGTTTCTTAACTCTTGGTGCCTGTTTCCTTATTATAAAACAGATAATAGTATCTACTTCATAAGATTACTAGGAAAATTAAATGATATAACATGACAATGGAAAAATCAGATTCTAAATGAAGATATAGGATAATGCTTCCTTCCACCCTCTCCACTTGCTGGCACAGTGGGCCATGGAGCATGAGAGGAGGAAAAAACACATTTTGTGAGGGGGCTGTAATTCCACACTTTCACAAAGGGAGAAGCTAGCTCTAATTAAGGTAAGGAGATGGCCTGAAAGCAAATGATAACTTGGTCCGGAGATAGCAGCTAAACCAAAAATTCTGAATAAAATAAAGTTACCTTTTTCCCTAATGCAACATATTTACTTATGGAAAATAAAAGCATTTGCCTACCTTAATATTCCCCTTATAAAACTGCAATTTAAGTTTATATTCAATTTAGATTACGTAAATTAATTATTAATCACTAACTGTTTAATATGTGGATTAGTACTTTCAACATCAAATCTGAAAATGATAATAATGAGGATGATAATGAGAGTGATTAAAATGGAAAATCTGAAGGAAAACTATAGTATTATAAACTATAAAGAGAAGAAAGAAAAGAAGAAGAGGGCAAGGCAAAGTCAGCTTGAAAATCACACATGCTCTTGAATTCTTTTGCCCATATGTGTCTTTTTGTCAAATGTTACACTAATGAATCCTCCAAAACACATCTCTACAAATCACTCTATACTACATAACCTTTGATGTGGAAGAATAGGCAATTGCTGCTCTATTTCCAGTGGTTGTTTGAAAGAAGCTAAAGTTATTAAAACCGATAATACCTTTCTTCTCAATGGACAGAGACTATGTTGTTTCTATTGTCTATTCAGCACTCAGTGATAAATAATATTCTGTTGCAAAATATGAGGAATAGATTCTGCTCTGCTCAAATCCTTTGCTCATTAAACAAGCCTCTCTGACAAAATGCTCTCCAATAAACATTTTTATAAACTGTATCTGGTTTTATAAATTTATTTATAAGCATTATTAGACAACCTCACACAATAGAATTAAAGTCTGTCTCAAACATGTTATTTATAACATGTAGAAGACTAGAAAATAATGGACTAGACAGTTTTTATACAACATACCAAACAATAGATAAATTCAGAAAGCAAAAGTCAAAATTTGAAATCCCACTGGCCATTACAAAAATAATAAAGTACCTTCATTTCACCTCTTGCACTGTTTGGAAATCATATTTCAATGCTTCTCACCAGTCTAAGCTGATAGTAGAAGTGACTTTTAAATGCTGTTTTTTAATTTTTCAGAGATTACTTCATAGAAAGAATATTAAATTCTTGCCAAGAATAAGTGAAAAAAGTCACTCCCTTGCAATGGCATCATTTTGAAAACATGGAAAAATAAAGCCTAATTCTATAAAGAAAGAAATATGCAAGTTTATTGAGACAGTAAATAAAAACAAAATATTCAGAAGCGTTTTAAGACAACCTACTAAGGATAGAGGGGGGACACGTCTCTTTCTTCCATTTCTCTAGTAATTTCCCCTGCTACTTCAAAAGGCATCTTGAGGTTTACAGGTACACATTTATAAAACATGCCTCTTCCAGGTAATTACAATTAAAATATAGCAAACATCATTTTTACTTTTTATTTATGTGGGATAAGCTAAAATATCTAAAATTAATTTTCCATGTAGTACACATTTCAATAAGAACTATTTTTTTTACACAGAAATATATTGACATTATAATTATGAGGGGGGGGGCAACTCTATGATTGGAATTAGGTAGAAAAACAATACATTTTATTTTTTACTCTGAGACCTGGACACCTGGTGGCTATAATATAAGGTCAGGATGTTTTGGTCTCTCAAGGCTGCTTAGTTTTGACATATTTGGGAATAGTTAGAACCACAAATCATCCTCATTTAATAAGACATATTTGCATAGGAGTCACTGCCAACAAATTGATTCTTCAAATATTATTGTTAGTACCATATCTCTCTAAGTCTCCCATCTTTGTGAGGTGAGCTGGCTACATAGAAACCTTCAGGACAGCATTTTACCCTTTTAGCATCAGACCTGAAATAGAGGCAAGCCATACATTGAGGCCTTGAGCTTGTATTTTCTTTTCTTTTTTTTTTTTTTTTTTTTGAGACGGAGTCTCGCTCTGCCGCCCAGGCTGGAGTGCAGTGGCGTGATCTTGGCTCACTGCAATGAGCTTGTATTTTCAATTCAACACTGAGAATACTAATGAGCACTAGAGAAATTAGAATACTAACATACTAGAGGAACAAGCTAATAAAAACAAAGAAAATGTGCCATTGATTCCTTGGGAGCAGAGCTTGTCTGAGAAAGAAACTTTGCTTCATTTCCTCTGAACTTCAGCCCAGAAATAACAAAAACTTTCAGTGTGTACTCCTCTAGCCAGATGATATAATTCCGTGGAGGTGAAAGAAAAGAGAGAAAGAAAACATACCATGCAAAAAAGATGGATTCAATAAAAGCAAATCTTTCATGTTTGATTTTTCAGTAATTTGTCATCTATGATAAAAGCACATGAAAATTATTTGGACCTGTATATTTTACTCTACCATTCATCCTTTCAACACTCTTAAAATTTTAATTTAAGCTTACTAATATTATGGAAGGGAAATATTCTACCTCTGCAGAGGGGTTTCAGAGAATAAAAGAGAGAAAAGCAGGGGTGTAGGCATGAAAACCATAGGTAACCATGTGTAGGGTCTAAAGAGAAAGAAAATCTGATTATCTTCTGTGAATTTTGATTTTCAGGTAGCTGACCAATTTCAGAAAGTGTGAAATCTAAATGAGCACTTGAAAGGGAAGGCACAGAAAGTTATGGGAAAGGTATATAAAAAGGCGGATGAAAATACTAGACTACTAAACTTTTGAATGTGTTGAATGTTTTATAAAGTGCTTGATACATATTCAACAAATATTTGTTAATTTAACAGATATAACTGAATATTACTGTTAATATCAAATTTATTCATTAGGAATATTTGATTGAAAAATAATTGGACCAACTTTAATATTAGAATTTACTGGAAAAATATAGGGTGACTCAAAGAAGAAAGAAAATTCTGATAAACCAAGACTTCAAAAGGACAGAGATGAGAAGCTAAGTAACAACAACGAATGAAAAGTGTCTTCAGAATGCTACTTTTAGAATGAGTAAGCCCTGTCTTCAAATAACTTGACTCAAGATTCAAATTCATAAGGTAAGCAAGTTTGCTTGGCTTAGTTTGGCCTGAAATTAACACTTTGAATGATGATCCAACTAACATTGTAAGCAATGGTGGGAGAGTAGTTTACCAGATGGAAACACAGATATTATTATCAGAAACCAGAAAAATAATGGAAAGGCAGTATATCACCTCTTCTTATACTTTACTAAATTTTAAAACATATCATCTCATTTAAACACCTCAACTAGACTTTGAGATGGTATTTATTTCCCATTTTCTATGAAGAAATTTAAAAACAGAAAACAAGAAACTTGTCAAAAATTATGAAGACACCCTCACCAACTCCAATATTCTTACTGTGTCTATAACACACAAAAAGAGAAAATACAGCTATTTCACACTTACTCTAAACAGATTTTTAAATTAATATTTACAAAATTAAAATGTTTGTCAAATTATATACATTTATTAATTCAAGAATTGTATAAATAAAGGAGATTCTGAATTGTTTGCTATTAAATATAAATCTTAGCAAAAACAATATGATGGCTTCAATATTTTCAAATGCTTTTTTTGAAAAAGACACAGGATCTACATAATATATGACTTTTTTACGCATTGTTGAGCTCACAGCAAAATAAGAGAATTCCCTGAAGCCAAAGGATAAACAATTATCTGAAAAAAAGTGACAAGTGAACGTAAGAGCCAGAACTGCACTGGAAATGACCCCAGGGCTTTGTTGGTTAACAATCAAACATAAGAGAATAAGAGAACAAGGCTTGGGACTATGAAAAATTGAAAGCTGAAAGTGTGACTATCACAAAGCCAAGATTCTAACGAGATTGCATCCTCATTGAAAGGGTGACTGGAAAAATTCGATCAGTTAGAAAGAGAACCCATCAGGGAATCTTATTTGGCTTGGCCAGCTCAAGGTGGAAAAAAGATAATGATAATACTTTCCTCAGAGAATTCACAGCCAAAAAAACTGTTCTCATAAGACTCTGGGACTGAATTTACATGAGAAATTACCATTGGAAACCGTAACAAAATTTATACAAAATTACTATGCAAAAGAATTAAAATTCCATTATAGTGACATAGAAGTGAGAAATAGAGTGAAAAATTTCCAAAACAATGAGGATGGGGAGCTGATCACAAAAAAGAAATCTATCAGTTAAAAGGTCAACATTATTGTCAGATCTTGGATTTAACTTTATCTCACAAGCTATTAACTTAGTCCATTACCCTTTCATTGCTGCTGGAAGAAGACATGAGATTTCCAGGAGAAAAACAAGGGACGTTCTTGCTCACAGCACAGTGAGCAACATGAGCATCAGCACATTCATGTCACTTTCCCTTGCCCCCAAGTCCCACAGGTGTGGCACGATATGATCCATATGGATGTTACACAAGACTGTTCTTTGTACTAAAGAGAAATATTACTTCATCTCTTAGTGTTAATGCCTTCAAACCCTGAGAAACAGCCCAAATAAAGAGCAGTCAGGACCTTCTTTTCTTGGGATTCTAGCAAGAAAATACAGGGATGGATACTCAGGGCTTCGGTGAGTTGCCTCTCCCACCAATCTACTCCTGCTTCTAACACATTCTTGGCTGAAGTCAAATTTTCTCATGAGTATGCCAATTGGTTGGCCATTTGGAATAATCTTACCAGCAGAGGGTGAGAACAAATCAGTTTAATTTTTATGAAATTTTAAATTAAGAGTACTATTAACCAGAATCCAGGCATTAGGATAAAACCAATTTGTATTATTGACTGAAACTAGGCCTTTCAAAATCACAGACTCAACCAAATATAAGTAAGTCTTAGAGGGGGCCAGCAGGTCTTATTTCAGGCAGCAAGGATATAGCTTAAGACCAGTCTTTTATTTATTTCAATTCACAACCTAGATTGACTTTCTGAATTGGGGAGTTTTGCCAATAATTACTGCCCACAGAGTGGCCAGAAAGCAACCCCATCCCTAATGAAAAGATGCTCCATGGCAGGCTCTCTTAAACATATAAACATATAATCTGAAGTGACTCAGGTCATTCCAGTTCAGGGTTTATTGTTAAACTTGACTTTGATCATCATTACATTGATTTGACTAAGCCACTTGAGCCATGACCAAATAGTTGCAGCCTCTCTTGCCACCAAGGAACAAGCTGAGGCCACTCACATATCAGAAACAGAATATAAATTTGTATCCATTAGCCTGAAGCAAGACAGTTCTGGCCCATGTTCTTCTACATGTATAGGGCAGGGAGGTGAAACTCCACATTAGGAGCTACCATTGATGGCTTCTGAGGCATCAGAACATTTCAGGGCTAGTCACATCCAAAGGAATTTACTTCTATTTTCATAACCCAGCAGTAGGTCAGTTATAAGTCACAACTACTGCTTAATGATTGTTTTGCCAGGTTGCGGTTTGGGATCTAGAGGACAAACAACATTAATTGTTTTCCACTCCCTGAACCTCTCAGGGTCTAATGTGGGTATCTCTTCCTTAGGTTCTGGGGTTGTTACTGCTCTTTCAAGTTCACAAAACAAGTGTGTCTCATCCTAGTAGCTACGGCTTCACCCTTCTTCAATTACCTCCTACTTATGCCCAGACCTTTCATCTGGCAGGTCAAGTGCAAGAAGAACAAGGACAGTTTTATACAATGTACAGAGAGACTCATTATATACTCTGCCTTAGCATACATGGGTCACTATATGGTTCTTGGCTACCAGTGTACTCTACCAAGTTGTCATTACCTTTATGATCTAGGATCATGTCAATCCAACAAAATAATCCAGGTGGCTAATCCAAAATTAAGTTTGTGTATAGTAGGCCCCATTTTGGTAGGATGTCACATTGTGTACAGATCACACTGGCCTGTAGTTTTTGATAGAATACAAAAAAATCATCATGTCCAGAAATGGTCAAGGTGTAATTAAAATTTTCAAAAGCAGTATACATGATCCTCCACTTCTTTCATTTGATCATTAACTGGGGAGTAATCAACAAGAAGAGAATCCTGTTTTGGCATGGCTACATTCAATGATCAAACTGCCTAAGGCTCATGGAACAAAGAGAGAGAGGGCAGAAGTAGAGTGAGATATCCTTTTGATCTTAATTTTGAGGAGTTAATTCTGCTTTTCAATAATGCTAGATGTCTGCAGCTTATAAGGAATCTGGATTGCCTGTCAAGTACGTTGACTATTGGTCCATTATAAGTGGCCTACTCAACAAAAGCCATAACAATGTCAGACTGAAAATGGTCCAAAACACTGAAAACATGATAAAAATTAATTTGATGGGCCGCCATAGTGTGACCAGAAAATGCTCATCAGATTGAAATAACATCTGACATAATTTGGGTCTGTGTCCCCAGCCCAAATCTCATGTCAAATCATAGTCCCCAGTGTTGAAGGAGGGGCTTGGTAGGAGGTGACTGAATCATGGGGGCAGAAATCCCCCTTGCTATTCTCATGAGTTCTCACGAGATCTTGTTTGAAAGTGTGTAGCATCCCCTCCACCCTCCACCACCCCTTCTCTTGCTTCCTCCTGCTCCGGCCATGTAAGAAGTGCCTGCTTTCCCTTCACCTTCTGCCATGGTTGTAAGTTTCCTGAGGCCTCCCCAGCCATGCTTTCTGTACAGCCTGCAGAGCCATGAGCCAATTAAACTTCTTTTCTTTATAAGTTATCCAGTCTCAGGTATTTCTTTACAGCAGTGAAAGAACAGCCTGTTACAACATCATATCCTAAAAATGTGTAAACAGCTGTGAGCTTCCATTGGTAGCTTTAACCAGGGATCAAAGTTAAAATATAGTCAATTTTCTGGGAGCACACTAGAGTCAATGTCCCATGCAATATGGCCTTCTTCACTGCAAGACAAATGGGCCAACTTTAGACAGGAATCACGTGCCTAGTATACAGTAGTAGCTTCTTCATAACAAATGCATAATCCTTTATTATGTGGACAATCTGTGATGGTAGATTTCATCACACCAGGGCCGTGCCTGATGCAATGAAAGTCCAGGTGGCCATGGTGATGCTAGAAAGTACAGTTTTGATCAGCATCCTAATTCCACTAAGTCTCTTATCTGAGCATCTACATGGGTAGCTCAAACTGATTACCATTATAATTTGTTGCCATAGTTCACACCCCAAAGAGGGCTATCTTTAACCTGATCATCTGCAGTCTTTCAAGTAAGCGGCAGACCAGATGGTTGGGACATTAGCATCAGTCTAAAAGTTGCTAAAAATGTAAAAATGCTGGCCCTTGGGAGCACTGTCTATGGCAATTCAGCCCTTTGTTTTGACTTTCTTACTCAAGTCAAACTCCCTGAGTTGTCACTGGCCCTGGATGGGCCAATGGCACCTTATCCATGAATGAACCTTCATGGTTCTGTCACCTTAACCATGACATGACAGCATTCATGAATGCTGTCTACCATTCATTGCTGTCACCTTAACCATGAATGAACCATTCTCATGCATTCAGAGAGACCTCTATAAATCCATGGTGCTGGGAGCCAGTAACTTTGTGTTGGGTGTTGAAGGCAGGGATAATGATTCCCTACAGTGAAAAGTACCACTTGTTTAAGAATCAACAGTTCTAACAGGACCAGACTTGCTGTGTTCTTGGAAATATCATCTCCATTTGCCCAGCAAGTCCTGTTGGACCCATCCTGCCTTATCAGTCATTGACTCCAAGTTGACCTACTCTAAAATGAAAATGTCAGAGAGTCACAAGGCCTCAATGGATGAAGCATTCAGTTTTATAAGTTATTAGTTGCAGATTAATAGCGAAAAAGAAGAGGTGATGGGGCATAAGTGGTCCCCTTGTTAGGTAGTACTTCTTTCCCTTTGTTTTCATAGCCAGCATCTCCTTAGCTTGATTGTGCTGTGACTTAAACCAAGTCATTGGTCTAATGGCCAAGAGGGTCAATATCTACCCAATATATATATATTTTATTTTATATTATCAAATTTATCAATATTTATCTGTACTGCTTTTGGATTTTAAGTCACAGTGAGATAGGTTTATAGACTCCTAAATTATGCAGAAATTCACTCATTTTTTCTATTATATATGTGTTTTCCTTTTTTAGAGTTACATGTCAGATTTATTTAACATAACTCCATTATATATTGAGAACTATAGTTTTTAATGTTGACTTAGAAATGACCATTTTGAGAACCATTTTTTGGGGGGACTCCTGAACAAAAGATGAAATGACATATTGAGATTATATTAAATTTATATTGACTTGGGGTAAATTAACATCTCCATGATGTATCATCTTATCCTACTACATGGGCTTTCCTTCTTTCCTTTTGAGATGTTTTATAGTTTTCCTCAGTCAGATTTTGTAACTTTCTTGATACATGTATTCATAGGACTATTACCTACAGATACTACCTTTTAGTTATAATGGGTCCTTCTATAAATTACACTGTTAGTGGGAGTTCTCCAGAAAGACAGAAATGATGTGCATGTCAGCGGGTAGGTGTGGGAGGGGTGTTGGGAGAGATCCATTTTAAGAATAGGTCACATGACGGGAGAAGCTGATAAATTCAAAATCTGCAAAGTAGATGAGCAGGCTGGAGGCGCAAGGAAGAGCTGGTACTGCATCTCGAGACCAGAGGTAGACTCCTGACATTTTCCTCTTTCTCGGGAGAGGTCATTTTTTTTCTTTTAAAACTTGTGACTGATTGGATGAAGCTCATGCATATTTTATAGGGTAACTTGTTTTACTCAAAGTCTACTGATTGAAATGTTAATCTCATCTAAAAATACCTCCACAGAAACATCTAGAATAGTGTTTGACCAAATATCTGGACACTGTGGCCTGGCCATCAAGCTGACACATAAAATTAACCATCACAAGGTACTTTACTCTTAGAATATTAATTTTATATCCATATTCTGTTACTTACTCAATTATTTAATCTTTATTTCATCTCTCTCTTGAGAGAGAGGGAGAGAGAGAGAGTGAGAGAGATATTTCCCCCACTTTCACCATCTCCTTTTCTTTGATTTTCTGTAGTTTTATAGATATTTTATCACAGAATCTGCAAATAGAGATAATTTTACCTTTATGCTTTCTAACTCATACGTTTTTAATCATTTTCTTCTGGTCTGGTTTTATTTTTTAATAATTTCAACACAATGTTTAAAACTGTAGCAATAACGAGCCTCGTTTACCTTTTCTCTGAAATTTTATAGATCCTAGTTCAACATTTTCCTATTATTTAATATATGATTACTTAGATATAAGAAACATCCAATCAATTTCTCTTCTATTGAGCATTTTTATTTAATTTTATGTGAGTTAAGTATTTACCCGTGAAAAGATATTTAATTTTGTGTAAAATTTTTCCTAGAAATTATATAATTTTTTCTCATTATATCTATTCAATAGCATGAATTATATTAATTGAGTTTCTAATTTTTTATCTCTGGATAGCTGCAATAAATCTTAGTCATTATTCATTAATTTTAATGTGCTATTACCTCTAGTGTTAATATTACTTTATTTCAAATATCTTCAACAGTATTTGTACAGATGAGCTTGATCTGCAGTTATACTTTATGTGAAATCATTATTGGATTTAAATATTAATATTATGCCTGTGCATCTGTTATGTTCCATCTGGAAATCAGACACCACAGTAGGTATTCCAAACAGAAGCAATTTATGGATAAATTAGTTATACAATTTGAAAAGATTAGAGGAGCAGAAGTGAAGATAACATTTCTAAAAATTAAATTGCTGCAAACCAGTAAACAGTGATGCTGCAAGCCCAAGATCTCTGTGGAACACCGATAAAGTGGCTTTTGCTGCAAGTCAAATCCTCCTAATGGGGAGCCTGTCAGTGTCATGTCTAGACCAGAGCTATCTTTGCTGGGAACTACACTGCCTGAGGAGGAGGTTAAGGAGTCTGCATTCCCAGGCCTTTGTTCCTCTTTGTGGCTGCAAGTGTCACTCTCAACACTCTGAACACTATGGTTGCTGCTCCTATTTGTGCAGCCAGAAATGCCATGCCAAAGAGAAGGGGTAAGAATCAGTTCTTCCCTCCTCATCCTGTCTAACATCTCATGAGGGTAATTCATTTGCCAACCCCAGCTGGAGATCATTTATTTGGTGTGGGTGTCTGGGAACTGTAGCTTGTGGGGTCCCGATCCTGCCCCACAGACTAGATCACAGAAGGGCAGAAACATATCTGAGAACATGGAAATGACTGGGGTAGGTTATTACATAAAAGGAATTCAGAAGATTTTCTCTTTTTTTTTTTTTTTTTTTGGTTTTGATTTGTTTTTTCCTATTCACTAACGCAGTTTGGGTAACCCTGGGATTATCTGGTCTTTGAATCCTCACCTAAGTCAAGTGCTTATTTGGGGGCAGGTCTTTAATGATAGCCTCTGTAAAAATCAGGCTGTTTATAATTCTGTGCTGGGATCAGTTTGGGTAACTTATATTTTTCCTGGAAAATTATCCATTTCCTCTAGGCTTCAAATTTCTTTGGCACACAGTTGGAAAAGTGGTTTCTTACAAACATTAAAAACCTCTCTATTTGAGGTTCGATTATTTTCTTCTTACCACTTCTTATTTTGAATATTCTTTCTCCATTTTTCATTCCTTCTGTTTTCTGGTTACTGGATTGTCAACTTTGTCGTTATATTTAAATAACTTGGATTTTAAAAAAATTTTTTTTCTGTTCTAATTTATTGACTTTTCCACTTGATTTTCTTACTCTTTTCTTATTTTGACTTTTTAGTGTCTTTGTCTATTTTCTTACCTTTTAAATGGAATGTTTATTTCTTTTATTTTCTTTCAACTATTTCCTAAAAATGTGAACACAGTTTCTATAAGCATCTCTTTCTAGAACTTCTATAATTTTGATTTGTATATTTCTTTTGACTCGAGATTTATTTTTTAAAAGATTCTTATCTCCAGTTAGGTAGCCTTTCCTTTTTGTAATTGGTTTTTAATCATACTGCATATTTATATTGGTAAATGTTACTTGCATACTTTCAAATTTGTAGAATTATTCGTTATTTTTAGAGCTATCAGGAATTTATTTTCTCACGATTCTGTAGGCAAAAAGTCTGAGATCAAGGTGTCAGCAGAGTTGATTTTTACTGAAGACTTCCTCCGAGGTTTGCAGATCCTTGTCTTCCTGTGTCTTCACATGGCCTTGCTTTTGCATATGTCGGTGTTCAAATTTCCTCTTCTTTAAGGACTCCAGTCATATTGAATTAGGGCCCACTCTAATGAATTCATTGTAACTTAATTACATCTGCAAAGATCCTGTTTCCAAATTCAGCCACATTCTGAGATACTAGGCTTTAGGATTTCAACATATGAGTTAGGAAGAGGGCACAATTCAGCCTATAACAACTTGCATTCTTTGTGTCAAGCTCCTATCCCATATGTACATGCCTGAGAGTTTCCTTACATCTGCGAGGGGCTCCTCAGAAAAACAACTTTAGAAGCATGAATTATCCAAACCAGTTCTTAATTATAAAATATAAATGAATAATGAAGTCAACACAGAAAGATGAGAAGAAAGACCATGTAAAAGAGACCAGAATAAAATAACAGGAAACATTATTGCCGGAGATAAAAGAATAATTTAACAAACTAGGGAATATTTAAAAAACACAATCTGTGGAGCTGATGTGATTTATACGTACATTGCAGTCATAAAACAGTATATTGTTGACTAATTAATTTATGTGATAAGTTCATACAAATTTTCAACATATTGCTTTAAAAGGCAGAAAGAAAATGTGAGAAAAACAAAAACATATAAAAGAAGTTGGTCCACTTGTTACCAGTGGAGGGGTCCAGATTCTTGGTGTCTTGAACAAAGAATTGGACAAAACGCACAAACAAAGCAAGGAAAGAAGGAAACAATAAAAGCAAAGATGTACTGAAAATGAAAGTACACTCCACAGGATGGGAGTGGGCGGAGAATAGGGGCTCAAGAGCCACATAATAGAATTTTTTTTGCAGTTTAAATACACTCTAGAGGTTTCCATTGGATACTTGGTGTATGCCATATGTAAATGAAGAGGATGAAGTAAAGTTACAAACTCATTTACTTGGTTTACGCCCTGTGTAGATATTGCCTGTCATAGATGCAGTGTTTTCATTTAATTTAATTCTAGGAAGTCAGCATGAATCGGCCTTATGGTCCCTGCCTCTAGACCCTATTCTCCTGCCTCACACTATCCACAAAAAGAGAAACTTTAAAACTGAGAATAGAAAACCATAAACATTTTAAAGAAATGAGATTTTTCATACTGAAAGTGTTCTGTGAATGCTGAGCAGAATATATAAATAAAAGTCAGCCACATCACTATGAATCTTAGACATTAAACATAAAGCAAATAAAAACAAATAAGAAACTGCTCCTTAAAAAAATCAGATCAGAGTTCTTAACAGCTATTATATATGTTATAAACAAATAGAACAAATTCTTCATACTTTAAAAAAAATATGAATTTGAACCTAGAATTATATCAAACCAAACTACCAGTGAAGTGTGAGACAAAACTGTAGGTAAGTTTAGCCAAGGAAATAGTCAGATTTTTCTTTTTTTGCCAAGCACTAAGTTAAAATGTTGGTAATTTAATTTTTTAAGTCATCTCTGTATAGGCTGATAAAATATCAGTGGGGCTTATATATGTGTTTGCTATCTAAGACATACAATTCATGAAGACAGTTTTTATTTATCTGGAATTTACCCTGACAAGACAGTCTTAACATTCCTCTCAACTTGATGAAATATTTGAAAGGTTTCTCCCTGACTATAGGTCTCTGATGTCCCTTTTCTGACATTTACTTAAAAAAAACTTGTAATTGTATATTCTTCTCTGCCTCTTTAAGTTGTGAATCTTCTCACAGCCTCTTGACAGTTTCACAACCAGAAATAAATTTCTCGAGGACCTGGGAGCATCCTTTTGAAATGTAATCATCAAGAAAAGTGCCCTATCTTCCAGTCTCTGTGGGAGGGTAGGAACCTAATTTTAATAAGCTCTAATTAACAAATGCAGATGACCAACCTCCCCCGACTAAGTTCATCCAATACTTTTCCCATTAGCTCATCTCTATGCTCCAAAACTCTCCACTAGACAGCACGGTGGCTCACGCCTGTGGTCCCAGCACTTTGGGAGGCGAAGGCGGGTGGATCACCTGAGGTCGGAAGTTCCAGACCAGACTGACCAACATGGAGAAACCCCGTCTGGACTAAAAATAGAAAATTAGACGGGCATGGTGGCACATGCCTGTAATCCCAGCTACTCGGGAGGCTGAAGCAGGACAATAACTTGAACCTGGGAGGTGGAGGTTGAAGAACCCAGGAGCTGAGATTGCTCCATTGCACTCCAGCCTGGGCAACAAGAGCAGAAACTCTGTCTCCAAAAACAAAACAAAATAAAAAACAGTAACTCTCCACCATTGTTTCAGTGGTGTTCAGTTCCTCTCCCCTTTTCTATAATAATAGTCTTCACCCCTATTGCAATAGACTTCAGTAAACTCATTCTCTGTTTAATTCTGTCCACTGTAACTTTTCTTTGACAGCTCCAGGATTGATCGTATGACAGTACAAATGTTGTAACCAGAGCTGGTTACTTCCAGTGTTTCAGCTCTTCATAGCTAGTTAACATCCTGAATTACCATATTAAATTTCAGAAATAGATTTTCTATGTGAATCTACCTGGGAAACAAGGAAATTAATGACAGAATTAAACATGGGAATCAACCGAGAAACCAATAACAGAAAGAGCTAGGAAATCTCAAAATACTTTGAGATTTAAAAATATACTTATTTTATTTATTAATTTTTTAAATTTTATTTTAAGTTTCAGGATACATGTGCAGGACATGCAGGTTTGTTACATAGGTAAATGTATGCCATGGTGGATGGCTGTACCCATCAATCTATTACCCAGCCTGCATTAGCTATTATTCCTGATGTTCTCTCTCCCCCTACCCAACCCCTACAAACCCCAGTGTGTGAACAACACGCTTTTAAATAGCACATGTATCAAAAAATAACTGTCAAGAGAAATTTAGAAATATTTTGAATTAAATGAAGATAGAAAATACAACTTAACCAAAATTTATGGAATGCAGCTAAAGTAATGTTTAAAGGTAGATTTATAACTTTCAATGCATATATTATAAATAAATAAGGATATAAAATGAGTAATACACCTCTCACTTCAGAGAAATAGAAAAAGACAAGAAAATTAAATCTAAAGAAAACTGAAAAAAAAAAAAGAAATAATAAGAATTAGAGCAGAAATCGACGAAATAAAACACAGGAACTAAACAGAGAAATCTACAAAACCAAAACCTTGTTTTTTTTCTTAAATAATAAAATCAATAAGCATCTGGCCAGCTAACTAAGAAAAATAAAAAGGATAAACAAATTACTAATATCAGAAATGAAAGAGGGATATCACTACAGATCCCAAGAACAATAAAAGGAAATAAAGGAATAGTATGAATAACTCTATGCCCTAAAATATGATAAACTAGATAAAATTGACTAATTTCATTAAAGGCACAACATGTCAAAACATATACAAGAAGAAACAGACAATGTGAACAGGCCTATATATATATATATATATATGTATAAAATAAATTGAATCATTAGTTAATAAGTTCCTAAAACAACATGTGGCCCCGATGGGTTTACCAGTGAATTCTACCAGTGATTTCAGAAGAAGTGTTTCCTATATCAGTCTATAAGGCTATATTGTGCTAATACCAAAATCAGAAAAAGACTTCAAAAGAAAACTAAAAACCACCATCTTTCATATACATACATGCTAAAATCTTCAACAAAATTAGATTGTTAACATTTCATGTTTGCTATTCTGGGTTGTTTACCTCTTTACAATAACTTTAGAGTCAGTTGATATTTATAAAATAACTTACTGGAGTTGGATTGCATGAAATTTATAGATCCATATTGAGAATCTATAGACCAAGTGAGCAAGAACTGATGTCTTGACAATATTGAGTCTTACTACTCATGAACATGGAACATCTCTTTATTTTCTTAGTTTTTTAAAATGTCTTTTCTCAGACTTTTGTAGTTTTACTTATAGGTCTTGAATATATTTCATAGAAGTTATACCTAAGGATTTTATTCTGAGGATGCACTATATTGTAAGGAGACTTAGAAACTTTTGCACAAAGATAATTGATAGCTGCAGGACTTTATTATATTTATTGGAGTCTTATTTTGGGTTTTCCGAAAACATCCTCTGTCAAAGATGCCTGTGATCTGCATAGGCTGTCTTTGTGGTGGAAACTTCTGTGACTCCAGTTTTGCTTAAAATATTTGAACTAATATAGGGAGGGGAGGGAATTCAGAAATTGTTCACCTACACAACATTTTTTTGTTTTTGTTTTTTTAAGAATTATTTGTTGAATTGTCTGACTCTGATTGGTAAACAAAAAAAGTCACAAAAATTACATTAGCAACTTTAAAGGACAGCAAGCCATGAAAAATGTTCATATAACTTCCACTAGTAATCTTATTTTCAGAATAAATTCTAATAAAATAATCCAAATGGTAAGATATTGCTTGTGTAATAATTATCTTAGAATAAATAAATTGCAAAATGGCCATAAACATAGAATAAGAATAAAAAGAAGCAATTATAAGATACATACTTGATAAATCATGTCTTAAATACTACATATTTAATAAATATGTATATTAAATGTTGGCAAAATAATCTTTTAAAGTCTAAAATTTCAAAGCGGTATGAATCCAATCTATAATATCATAAATGAAATTTAGCTCACAAATATGAATTTTAATTGTATATATAATTAGTCATATTCACTCAAGGTCTTTGCTTTTAAGACAGTTGGTATTTGAACTAATTTATTTTCTCCCTATTCATTCAAAATTTTCCATTTTATAATAAGATGTATTTACTTTGTGATAAATATGCTGGTTTTTTTTCCAGAAGTAATTTCCTATTGGGTAGTGTTTCACTGTAGGATCCTCCTTTTCTTTTCTCAATCTATTTCCAGAATAAAACCTGGAGTGAGAAGGTCACTTCTCTTCAGATAAATTTTTATCAGCTCATTGTTGGCCCCTGCACAATGTCCACATTCTCCATTCTAAGTTATCAGAATATAAAATGTAAATATATACATATATATAAAAAATATATATATATATATGACAGAAGGAGCTGATGACCGCACTTCTGAGAGAAAGAGACTAAAAGGGCACAGAAAGTTCAGATCAGGTGGCCAATCACAAGCTCTGCCAGTTTTTTATTTTCATATAAACTAGTCCTAATTTTTCAGAGAAATCTTTAAAGAGAAGGTATTTTACCCACATAGAAGTACTATGAATCACATAAATTTTGCAACTGTCAGCATCAGAGCTAAAAGAGATTTGAAAATATATGTTGCCTGTTCATATATTTTGAATTAAAATGAAGCTTTCTATACTCACAGTGATGTGGGAATATAATAGTTTATGTAAATATAACGATAAACCTTGAAAAACTATGGACTCAGAAGTCTGGCAAAGAGTTAAGACACTCCGGTGTAAAATATGACAGCTATAGATGGGACAGCAGATAACTAAATAACAATTTGCCTCATTATTTTTGTTCTGTGATGAACTTTTTTTGCAGAATATTAGGCTTATTTTCTTTAAACATATTCAATCTGTAGAGAGTTTATAGTTCATCTCAACCTATTTTAGCAGTCGTGATTACGGTTACAATTCCTTCAGCACTTTTCCTCTAAACTTAAATTTAAAGAATATAGAACCCAGTGTTTCATTAAATATTTATTTTTTTCACTGATATTTTGAAGAGTAATATCCATAGAGTCTAGATAAACCTCCATGGGTATGAACTTGTAAAATACAAGCTGGACAGATACTCTCTGAACGCACAATGGGGAAAAAGTATTTTCCAGGTGTGTAAGATTATAGTCACCTGGATTAGGTATTATAAAGCAGATCATTGAATTAATGCAAAATTCACTGATAATAAAGGTTATTAAAGCATTCTTAGACTTCTAATGCTACATTATTTTTCCAGAAGATAATTTGTACATTGGGAGACTAAAACTAAATGCGAGAAAAATACCAGTAACATGGTGCTTTGCATCATTATTTATTTATAATCAAAAATATATAATAAAATGAGTCATACTAAACTTTTATTGTTCACAAATGGCTTATATGAAAACCTGTGATTTAGAGACACACATATGTATTTATTTAGCTAGGATTTTTGATTTGTTGTATGGCAAGCACTATGAAGGATGTTTGAGATGCATCGTGAATAAAACACTTCCTCCATTCTGGGTACCAAGAATACAAGAATGTAACGATTTTGTAATTACTAGCAAGTAGCAGGAGCAAGTAAGAGTGGCTACTGAGATCAGGCACTATGGTTCACTCCTGTAATCCCAACACTTTGGGAGACTGAGGCAGGAAGATTGCTTGAGGCTAGGACCTTAAGATAAGCTTGGGCAACACTGTGAGACCCTATCGCTTAAAAAAGAAAAAAAAGTCAAAAATTAGCCAGGTGTAGTGGCACACATCTGTGGTCCCATATGCTTGAGAGTCTGAGGCGGGAGGATCACTTGTGCCTAGGAGATGAAGGCTACACTGAGCTATGATCATGCCACTGCACTGCAGGCTAGGCAACAGAGTGAGACCTGTCTCAAATTAATAAAATAATAAAATAAAATTTAAAACAGTGGCAATATATGGATAGACTGAAGCTCTGGTACATAATTGGTGGAGAAAATGAAGTAAGGAAATGTGTAATAATATATCAATATAAAGGCGTGTGTGTGTGTGTGTGTGTGTGTGTAAATCAAGAATATGGGACAGCATGGGATGGCTGAAAGAAAAATATCAGAGCCTGACAGTGAGAAACAAGTGAGATCAAGATACCCCAGGAACAGGAACAGGAGAAGAAAAACCCTCAGAGGGCATAATAATCTTGCAACAGAATATAAATCATAGGCTTGTTTGACACTATGCTTGAATTGCAAATGTCTGAGCCAAAACTTGAGGGATAAAGTAGGATTTTAATTGGCATTGGAGCAGCAAAAGATATTAGGGAGAATAGAATGGGAGAAGGAGACAGTTCAGGTGGAGGAAATGACATACACAAAGCAGATATTAAAGAGTTCATAGATTATTTAGTAAGCATAACATTTTATCAGAAGAGTGAAAAGCAAGCTTACATTCACTTCCACTTCCTCTGAATATACTCATAGAGTATACAGTGCAGTCTTTGTACTCCACTTAATAGGTAAATGGGCAAAAGATTTAATTAAGCAACCACATGTCATTTACTTTACAGGAAACCTGGACATATGCATTAATTGAAGTTTTACTCATATTTATTTTAGAAATTGTATAAATAATTCACTGTTTCAGAGTGTACTGGAAATTTGTTTGCTACAATTTCAGTAGTACTGCTCTAAAGCACTGGTTTTGGAAGAGAACAACTTCTCAGCAGTCAACTGAAGTTTTGTTTGTTTGCTTTTTGTTGTTCTTTAACCCAGTCTATGCCATTCTTAAGTGCACATCCTGGAATCCTCCCAGTGAAGATTTTCTTGGGTATTTTAGCATTCATTTCTCAATATGCTGTTGTTGCAAGACAATACTACTCCAAGTTCTTTAACTTCCTAGTGATAATTAAACCACAGATGCATAATTAAATGTATCCAAGCTTAAACAAATTAAGTCAAATAAAATTCCAGTGTTCTCCTTATCTGAAAATGTAAACAGTCTTATATAGAAATTTGTATTCTTTCTTAAAAAAGAATATTTTATCATTCAGTTATGTTTTCAAGTGGATAAAAGGCAATAATTGATCGTCTATCAGAGTCCATCTTATGAATTTATTTTGTTTAGGTAAAACAATTTGAGAAAAGTATATGTAATAACACTGTGAGTAGAAAGACCTCTTAGACGGTGTCAGTGGCTATCATACGTTCTATATGAATAAGCAAGATATTCTAAACAATTGAGAAATAAAATAGGTTATTTTTAAAAATCTACCAGTGGATAATTCAACAAACATTTATTGAGAGCCATATATGATGTCATTCACTGGACATATATATTAATAAGGTATAATTTTCAAGAAGTTAATAATCAAATGAGGGAAACTGAGAAGCTGGAGTTTATGTCAAAATGCTGATCATGTTAATAAAGGTAGGCACAAGATACACTGGGAGCATTAGAAAGAAGCTGCCAACTTCTTTGTAGGAGAGGAAAGATTTCACATGAATAGAGAAGAGCCTGGTGAAGTCATAGAGGAAATAAGTTGTAGGGAGATAATACACCATATCAAAAATATTAGCAATACTTACCATTTGATAGTTGAAACACTGGATACCACTCTTTTATTTTTCCAGGTATGAGAAAAACCTGCTGTTGTTTTTGTTCAGTTGCTGTTTTCACAATTGTTTATCTCAAGGCATAAAGTGAGTTTTCAAAATTGTATTTGTTTTTTTTTTTTTTTTTTTTTTGAGACGGAGTCTTGCTCTGTCACCCAGGCTGGAGTGCAGTTGCCGGATCTCAGCTCACTGCAAGCTCCGCCTCCCGGGTTTTACGCCATTCTCCTGCCTCAGCCTCCCGAGTAGCTGGGACTACAGGCGCCCGCCACCTCGCCCGGCTATTTTTTTGTATTTTTTAGTAGAGACGGGGTTTCACCGTGTTAGCCGGGATCGTCTCTCGATCTCCTGACCTCGTGATCCGCCCGTCTCGGCCTCCCAAAGTGCTGGGATTACAGGCTTGAGCCACCGCGCCCGGCCTCAAAATTGTATTTGTTATTTGCTTTTCTTTTGACAGGTAGATGTAATGTACATGTTTATCAATTATGGCAGGAAGACACAGTGTCAATTTGCTATTTCATTTTCTCCTTGTATTTAGGTTCCTCTAAAGCATGATTTCAGCATTTAATTATATTAAGTAATTTGTTGTTTAATGTCGGAAATGTTATGCTTTGTGTTTCTCTTTTACCATGAATGCCACAAGATACATTAATTAATTAATACGTAAAAATGCCATGTCATGGTTAACAAAACTGCGAGTACAATACTTGATTATCCTAAGGCTTAAGACTTAATGTTCCTTTAGGTACTGTACTCCAAAGTACCTATTACAGAATCGCAATTCAGTCACACCTATAGCCAGAAATAGGTTTTATTGCCCTTATGAGCTCATCCCAACCACTTCGAGGCTAGAAAAATAATGATATGACTCATTCTTACTGGGGTGGCCAGGAGGATATATCAATCCAAGGATATCCTTTTATTTAACCAGTTATTTATTTTTAAAATCAGCACATGTTTGAATATACTTGACCTGTGAGGAAGAAACATTTGTTACAGCATATAAGGATAGATTTCCATTAGCTATAGAACACATACTATGCTAATTTGTGAGAGACCACTTAGGCCTCAGATACACAAATGAAGTACAGTCTTAACTAAAATATGAGTTCTTAATAAACTTTGTAAATAACCACATGGTCGTGAATAGTAAGGAACCTTGTCAGTGTACTTTATTCCATATTTAACAATAGTTCTGAGTAATTTTGCAGGCAAGGCAAATCTATCAATCTGTGTGTCTATATTTCTACTATGGTAGATCCATTACCTTTAACCTTCCCTATTGATTTATTACCTTATACTTAAGAATTTTTATAAGCTATATTTTCTGGATTGTGCAGGGCCAACTTGAATAAGAAACTAGATAATGTTTCATTAAAGTTTATACAAATATAATCTGTTACATTATTATAGCTAAAGTAGAAAAGAAAAGGATGTTTCTCTATGTCCATTAGACAACAAAACTTTGGTCATAATAAATTCATTTTATTAGATCCTAAGAAATTAATTATTGTTGTGATTATCTTGGTGTAGTTAAGAATGTTCATGCATGAAGTTGTCAGCTACTAGGCTAAGAGAGCTTTGGAAATCTTAACTCAGTTTCACAAGATGAAAAGGATCTCTTTATAGTGACAATGTCAGTTTGAACTTGAGAAGCCTGTCCATGGGTCTATGCCCTGAAATATTAATTGTAAAAAATAACTGTGAGTGTTATGTACTGAGTTATTCTTTTGACTTTTTCCCAGAATACTTATCCAAGCCTGTAAACAAGTGTAAGGGAAGTGAAGAAACCACCTGCCAATAATCAGATTATGGCATTCTGGTTAATTTAATGCAGGATACTGAAATTTCAGAATGAAGGAGAATTGAGTGCTTTACTGAGATAATACTCAGTTCATAATGATTCAATCAATAACAATCCTGACAGTAAGAAAATATTGTGAACGGTGAAGTATTGACAAATCTCCAGAAACGTCTAATTCATCTGAGAAAGTGTTTGTTGTGCTGATCATGAATTGACAAGAGATTACAAAATACTCTTATACATCAATTTGATGGCAGTTACTGACATTCTATATACATCAGCATGATTGTGCTTTTATCTGTCTTGAAAGGGACACAACCCCTGAAATATTTTTTAACATGCCACTGGTATCTTTTTAACCTAGAGAACGTGTTTTTGGTTTTTATTTTATTTTATTTTATTTTATTTTATTTATTTATTTATTTATTTATTTATTTATTTATTTAGAGACAGAGTCTCACTCTGTCACCCAGGCTGGAATGTGCTGGCGATATCTCGGCTCACTGCAACCTCTGCCTCCAGGGTTCAAGCGAGAGAACCTATTTTTATTTCTCCTTTTGGTTTGTCAATACTTTCCATAGTGAAGGTTTTAAAACCAGCACAGCTGTCTGTATATTTTAAGCTAATTAAAAATACAATACGGAGACGATCAATAATACACAAACTTTTTGTATCCCTTCTGTTGTAAAATGAGGGAAAAGAACTTGGCATCAATTACTTTTCTAGGAAATCTCAAAGGCATTCTGGGTATAAAGAAGACTAACAGTTTTATTATTCAGAAATGAGTTCTTAAATTTGAATTTAAGAAAGCCCATATCAAAAAGTTGTCTTAGAAAATACAAGATAATAATCTTTAGTATCTAAAGAGAATAAACGGCTTCAATTTTGATTTAAAGTGACAATATTTAAGGTGAACACAAGAAGTAATAATTATTAGAAAATCTGTCTTTTCAAAAGTGAAAAATACTTGTTAATAATTTAAAAAATGTAAAAAGAGGTACATAAAGTAGCAGGCTTCAAGTGAGGGCATTTGCGCAATATTAGGAATCTCATCCATCTAATCATCAAATATGTTTTTTTTTTTTGCATTTTCGTATAAAGAGCAGGATATATTTGTCTTTTTAAAGGCAAGAAAAAAATTATTTCACTTTTTTGCATAGAACCCATGTAAAATTTTGCATTTTTCACAATCTATAAAAACTGGCCCAACTTTGTCGGCCTTTAATATATTTCTTTTAAAATTTGTCTTTTAGATTTGTTATTATTTGTGTATTTTATATACATTATGTATTATATATAATTATATATGTATATATTATATATGTTATGTACATAGTCACAGTCTGGCAAAACAGGACTTTTTTTAAGACAATACTTATTTTTATGAACAAAATATTTTAATAAATAAAATACATCCATTATCTTAAATATACATTCATGTTTCTTTAAAATGATTATACCTAGTGTAGTGAACCTAGGTATACGACTTTTATTCCCATTAAGACACTGAAAAACTGTGGGAGTAATTAAAAGTGAACTATCATTCACTTGTACCTTAGCAAATCCACATTATCTCCAGTAAGGCAATCCTTCCATAGGCATACATGTTCTTTAAAAAAAAAAAAAAAATTAATAGACTTTACCTTTTAGGACATTTTGATACTTATATACAAGTTGAGAGGATGGTACAGAGAGTTCCCAAATACCTCATACCCAGTTTCTCCTTAACATCTTACATTGGAATGTTAAAATTGTGATAATTAATGAAACAGTATTAATATACTGTTATTTACTATACTCCATAATTTATTTAGAGTTCCTTACTTTTTACCTAATGCTGTGTGTGTGTGTGTGTGTGTGTGTGTGTGTGTGTGTGTGTGTTTCTGTGTTTGTGTGTGTATCTCCAGGATCCTTTCCAGGGCACCACATTATATTTGCTCATTCTGTCTCCTTAGGCTCCTTTTTGCTGTGGCAGTTTCTCAGACTTCTATTATTTTTATGACCTCAACAGTTTTATACAGGTCAGGTATATTGTGTAAGATGCTCCACTTTGGAATATTTTTGATGTTTTTCTTATGATAAAATTGTGGTTACGAGTTATTGAGAGGATGACGACAGAGAAAAAGACCACCATGTTTATCACATTAAATCAAAGATACATTCTATCAACCTGACTTATCGCTGTTGGTGTTGACCTTGACAACCTAACTAAGCTAGTGTTTATCAGATTTCTCCACTGTGAAGTTATTTTTTTTTTTACTTATTTCATGCTGTATTCTTTGGAAGAAAGTTACTACATGCAGCTTCCAATTATGAAGTGGGTAGTTCTGCTGTCCTTCCTTAAGGGTGGAGTATCTATACAAATTATGAAGAATTCTTATGCATGTGAGTTTACCACTTTTCCCCCGTTCATATATTTATTCACTCATTTATTTGCATAGGTACAGAATAATAAGATATGTATTTTATGCTTTGGATTATAATCCAGTACTACTTTGGTCATTTATTTTGTTGCTTAAATTGTTCCAACTTTGGCCATGGGGAGCTCTTTCAGTTTGCTCCTGTGTCGTTCTTACGTGCTCCCATTATATTGGAATTTTTAGCACCTCCTTATAAATTACAAGATGCTTCAGACTCATCTTGTATATTTCCTGTCCCAGTCCTAGAAGCAGTCTTTTCTCTCAGGAGCCTTGGTTCTTTTAATTGGAAAACAGTATTAGAAAGCAAGATCTAGGATCTAGGTATGCTCCTTGATAATCAGGTATCTTTTATTGTATGCTCTCTTAGCTGACAAATCAATGATATGTCTGTATGTTCAGAAACCTTGTATAGGCACAAGTCTATAAGTATTTCTGTATGTAATTATATCTATTTGTCTTAAGCTAAACATGAGTTCATACAGCTGTTCCAGCTCTGATCTATTGTCACACGGTTCACTCTAGATTGTTCCCCTCATCTGTGGATTCCCACTCCAACAGTTAGAAACCTGAATGCAACCATCTACCATTCATTTGTTTAATTGTTCAATTGCAATATCCATATATGTGTAGCAATATCAGAAGTATTAACCTTTAGCTCCATGGAAAAAATGTTGTCAGCTAGAATACACAAGGTTTATGCAATTTATTTCCTCTTTAGTCCTACAGAGCCCAGTCATTTCCAGACTAACCTAAGTTATCACTTTTCTCCATACCATGTTCAGTGAGGTTGTTACATATACATACATGATCCAGATAGATTTACTCATCACAGTCTGCATTCCTTTCTGGAATCCCCTGACCTCCTGAATGATGTTTTAAAACATGCATATGTTAAGGTTCACCTTTATGCTCTAAAACTCTATGGGTTTTAACAAATGCATGATGTCATGTACCAAGTGACATACAGAATAGTTTCACTGTGTGAAAACTCTCATTCTTCATCTATATATTCTCTTCCACTTTATCTGAACCACTGGTAACCACTGTTTTCTGTTTACTGTCTTGATAGTTTTGTCTTTTCAGAGTTTCATAAAATTAGGAGCACATAGTATACAGCATTTTCAGACTTTTTTCAGGCAATGAACATTTGGGGTTCTTCCCTGTTTTTCTCTGTCTTAATAACTCATTATTTTTTCTGTCACCGAATAACTTTACATTATATGACTGTATTACAGTTATTATTATTTTTTAATCTAGTCATCTATTGAAGGATATCTTGGTTATTGACAGTGTTTGATGATTATGAAAAAGGCTGCCATAAATATTTATATACAGTACTTTGTGTGGATTTAAGTTTTCAAATCAACTGGGTAAATACTTAGAAGCTCAAGTACTGTGTACACGGTAAAACTATTTTAGGAAATTTCTAAAGTGGCTCTACCATTTTGTATTCCTAACAGCAATGAATGAGAGTTTCTGTTGCTCCACATTTTCACCAGCACTTAGTATTGTTGTTGCTGTTGTTTTAAATTTTATCTATTCAAAAATGTTTGTAGAACCTGACAAAAAAAAAAAAAAAAAAGCAATGGGGAAAGGATTTCCTATTTAATAAATGGTGGTGGGAGAACTGGCTAGCTATGTGCAGAAAATTGAAACTGGACTCCTTGCTTACACCTTATACAAAATTAACTCAAGACGGATTAAAGACTTAAATGCAAAACTCAAAACTATAAAAACCCTAGAAGAAAATCTAGTCAATACCATTCAGGACATAGCCACAGGCAAAAATTTCATGATGAAAATGCCAAAAGCAATTGCAACAAAAGCAAAAATTGACAATGGTATTTAATTAAACTAAAGAGCTTTTGCACAGCAAAAGAAACTATCATCAGAATGAAGAGACAACCTACAGAGTGGGAGAAAATTTTTGCAATCTCTCCATCTGACAAAGGTCCAATATCCAGAGTATACAAAGAACTTAAACAAATTCACACAAAAACCCAAACAACTCCATTAAAAAGTAGGCAAAGAACATGAACAGACACTTCTCAAAAGAAAACCTTCATGTAGCCAACAAACACATGAAAAAAGCTCAATGTCACTAATCATTAGAGAAATGCAAATCTAAACCACAATGAGATATAATCTTAACGCCAGTCAGAATAGCGATTATTAAAAAGTCCAGCAAGAACAGATGCTGGCAAGATTGTGGAGAAAAAGGAACACTTTGACACTGTTGATGGGAGAGCAAATTAGTTCAATTACAGTGGAAGAAAGTGTGGTGATCCCTCCAAGATCTAGAAGCAGAAACACCATTTGATCCAGCAATGTCATTACTGGGTATATCCCCAAAGGAATACCAATCATCCTGTTATAGATGCACGCACACATATGTTCATTGCAGCACTATTCACAATAGCAGAGACATGAAATCAACCCAAATGTCCATCAATTATAGACTGGATAAAGACTACATGGTACATGTACACCATGGAATACTATGCAGCCATAAAAAGACACGAAACCATGTCATTTGCAGGGACATGGATGGAGGTGGATGCCATTATCCTCAGCAAACTAATGCAGGAACAGAAAGCCAAACACCACATGTTCTCATTTATAAGTTGGAACTGAACAATGAGAACACATGGACACATGTGGGAGAAAAACACACACTGGGGCCTGTCAGGGGGGAAGGAGGGGGAAGAGCATCAGTAAGAATAGCTAATGGATGCTGGGCTTAATACCTAGGTGATATGTTGATCTGTGCAGCAGATCACCATGGCACATGTTTATCTATATAGTAAACTTGCACATCCTGCACATATATCCAGGAACTTAAAATGAAATTTGAAGGAAAAAAAAAAAGTTTGTTGTAAGTAGTATCTCATTGTTGTTTGATTTGCAATTCCCTAATGACCAATAGTGTTGAACATTTTCCCATATGCTTATTTGCCCTCTGTATATTTTCTTTAGCTGGCTATCTGTTCAGATTTTTTGCCTATTCTCGATTGTTTTTAGTTTTGTTTTTAAATTGCTGGCTTAAAGAGTCCTATATTTTTTAGATTTTAGATAAAAGTCCTTTATAAGATACATGGTTTGCAAATATTTTCCTTGTTGATTTGTGGTATGATTATCTTAATAGCATCTTCAGCAGAAGACCAATTTACATTTCATAGTTATTATATAATAAATTGAAAAATTATAAGTTAATAATTAATTATTAATACATTATTTATTAATATTAATAGTTATATTATTTTTCTTTTCTTGGACAACCCCTTTAGTATTGTTTTAAAAATATATTGCCAACCCTAAGGTCACTTAGATTTTCTTCTATGAATCCATTTACATATATAATTTAATCCAATAATTTACTTTATTTAATCTGATGCATATCACCATACAAAAACCACACAGATTACTACTAATATTGTAAGTGTTCATAAATATTTCACTTAGATATTTTAAGTAGAAGAAGTAAATTACATAATGTTCAGCAATACCTGAAGTCCATAAGAGCTTACTGCTTTTTGAAGATACCAAATAATAATATTTAATTTAATTGCTCACATTATTTTTACATTTTTATACCTTTAAACTATTTGTGGGGAAAAATACCACAACCAACAAAACTTGACCAAAAATTTAACTGGGGAAAATAAGATTATTTAAATTAATTTATCTTTTCCATAAGAAAATAAATCGAAGTTTATTTGTAAATGATACTATTTACTTTTGTAAATTAAACTATTATGCTAATACTTTTTTTTTTTTTTTTACATTTTATGCAATCATGGAAAATGTTCCTACTTGATTCTAAGAGAAAATGTTTAAACTCATTTGATTTGTTCAGGGGTTCACACATATTAGGATATATAGAGACAGATCAACATAGATGATAGATAGATGATAGATAGATAGATAGATAGATAGATAGATAGATAGATAGATAGATAGAATTTATGATTTTTAAAATAATCGTCATTATTGTTTTGGATTAACAATCACTGTTTACATTTTCACATTCCACTTACTAGCCAGCCTAATATCACTTCCAATGTACTTACTCCTTATCTTATTACTTAACAGCCATGTTCATTTAGCTATTTCTCTATGCAACTGGCATTTGCTCCTTGAGTTACTGCTTCAGCAAGTGTCTAAAGCATTCATAACAATCCAAAATTTCCAAAGCAAGAGGTGTTATTTTTTTCTTTCCTCAAAATTCTTAAATTCTTACATTTTAAATTTATGGATGCACTTTATCATTTTCTGTCATCTAATCAGAGTTTTTCTTTACATTTAAAAGGCTTTGTAATCTATAATAACTATTAGTTTTATTTCTATAAAAGAGATAGATTGAAATGGTCATAAATTCATTGTTACTCTGTTTTCTTTTACTTTAAATCTGGCCAAAAAGTTTTCATGCCAGATTTGCTGTATGAAATCTGAGAGTAAGTCACCAAATGTTTTTCAATTTCCATCCAAGCCTCTTGAAATATTTGTTCTTAGGATGTCCCCTGCTTATGCCACCTCTTTGAAGTTAGCTGCCATGTAATAAATAAGACTACCCGGAGACCAAAATGTTATGAAAAATTCAAGTTTTACAGGACAAAAATCAAATCCAAGGGGTCATGATTAAAATGTGGTTTTGGATAAATCCCTGATCCAAGTGTGACTGTAACATGTTTTTTTAAGGTTTTAGAAAGATTTAAGGCACTCTTAGACTATGGCAAATAAACCAAAAAATTTCTCCGACTCTTGTGTACCCTCTATTCCTTCTCAGTCACGTAAAAGTCTTCCAAGAATATTAACTGACTTTAGCTAAACCAAAGGTCTTCTAAAAGTTTTTAAGGCTATTATCTCACAGTACCCTCTCTCCCAAGATACAGAAGGACTGTCTCAGAGATTTATGGCAATGGAGAATCCCAATAAGATGCTTGGGAAACTCACAACCTTTCTAAGAGTGTTTTACAAGTAGAAACACTGCCTGTCAGCTTAGACTGAAAAGACGTCAGAGATGGTTCGAAATGAAAACATGCTCCTGAACCTTCAACACACAGCTGCGAAAAGTCAACCATTTCTTATAAATAGAAAGGATGACTCATAGTGGAGAGTAATCTGACTCAAGAATCTGCACTTGAAGAACCATACCCAAGGCATTGCATCCATATCTGGATGTAAGATAATGAGCTGCTGGTCCTCAAGTCTGGTCTTGATATTATAGATGAAGCTTCTAGGAACTGTGAGAGGAGATAAGTGTCTATTCCATGCCCAAGGAATACAAATAATTCGTGGCCGACTGTGGTTTATTATACATGACCACAGTTGATTTGCAACATCTGCATTGGGAAGTGGAATCTATTTCCCTTCTCCTTGAAACTGGGCTGGGCTTGTGAGTTGATTTGACCAGTAGAATGTGATGGGACAGACTCAGTGTGATTACCATGTCTGGGTCATAAGCCTTCTGACTTCCACTGGGCCTCTTGGAACACTTGCTTTTCAGATATTCCCTCTCAGAACCCAGCTGCCAAACTGTAAGAAGCCCAAGCCATTTGATAGACCAAGTGTAGATGTTCGTGCCAACAGCCCCAGCTGAACTTCCAGATGTCAGGAAGCTTCATCTGCCAGCCATGTGAAAAACCATTCAGTTGAGCCTTCTGCTATTTGTAGCCCTAGTCACTATCTGACCTCAATTTCTTGAGACACCAAAAATTAGAACCACCTGCCAAGTCCAGTGACCATGCAGACCCAACAAACATAATAAATTGGTGTATTTAGCTGCAAAGTTATAGAGTGATTTGCTAAGTAGCAATGGATAAGTAAAACAACAGAGAAAGTTACAGTAATTTGCTCAGAAAATATTTTCTATTCATAGGATAGATGAATCTTAAAATCTAGAGTAAGCTGTGGAAATCTGGGGGAGTTTAGAACTGAAGTTCTCCATACTACATTATACTGTTTTCTTTAGTAATTGTTCATTTACATTGCAGGTCAAGCTGAAGTTTCAAAATTAAATGTATTTACATCTTATTTTCAGCACATAAAACATTTCCTCACATATTTATTTGGTATATTTATGTATTTCTATGGAGATTTTCTATTTACTTTGGAGATATGAGGGAGGAAATCTTGTGCACTCAGAGTCCTTCAACTGTCTTGAGAGATGATAAAGCTCTTGGCAGGCCAGAAGCAATCAATCTTGTATCATTTAAGTTCTTATTCAAAAACACAATCAGTCAGGTCCTTACAATTGCTATTTTAATCAAGCAGATTCTTATGTTAGAAATCAGAGATCTCCATTTTCAAAGCTAATTTTTTTTAAAGTTACAAAATTTCCCTCTGTTGATAATAAATATAAATTTTTGAATTAGGTGAGCTTAAATGTAGTAAATGTATTAAAAGTTTTGACCAACTAATAAACATAAATTATTCAAAAATGAAACAGAAAAAAGATAGAAAAAATAGCAAGATATAGATACAGAAAGAACTAAAAATATAAAGATTGTTGTAAGAAAGAGGAAAATTATCTTCATTTTTTGAGAAGAGCAAAATATTAATTTTTTCCAGTTTAAGTAAAAAGTACAGAGAGAGAAGTTGGTAGCCTTGGTGTTCAAATGTCAGCAATTGTTTGAGAAAATATAGAACATAATTTGTTGTGTATCAGTAAAATTGACTGATTGGGTACATCAGTTCCAGAACAGAAGGTCAGAGAGGCACAGACCATCTCAAAGGCATACTTATCCTGATAACTTCATGATTTAATGGCTGCTCTTTATTCTCGTGAATGTTAATTATTTTTGTCTTGTTTTATTGTTGTAAATTACTTGAGCTCATAGTGGAACAGAAGAAAGCTAATAAGAAAGAATTTTATTGATAATTGGAAGGAAACTAGGCAGTGCTATCGGCAGTGACAGGAGCTTGTCTTTCCACTTGACTAAACCATAATTCATTGACAGGGTAAAACAGAGGCAGGTGACTCAAAGGTTAGGAGAAATCAGAATGCTCAAGACAAACAGGAAAAAAGAAATCCACAAACATTGAAAGGTAAAGATGGTTGGATTATACAATCAACAGCACCAAAACAAAAAGTGGGAATTAAAATGGTGACCAATAAAAGCCAAACTAAATTTAGAATCTTGACGAAAAACTAGAGATTATCCACAACAGTCAGTGAGAGGCAAAGCACCTGGTTTGGAAACTGAAACTGAATCAGAAGCAAAGTGGAAGCTTTCTAGTAGAATGATGAAATCCACTATGTAAACTGAAGAACGTGCACCTTGGTGCAACAGACTAATGGAAGGTACCATCATCAGCAAAGCAGTATCGTCAGAGCTGTGGCTAGATCCATTTGCTTGCCTCAATGGGAATGTAATCTGTAAAATAAAGATTAGAAAAAAATGATTCAGGAAAAAAATACTTTTAAATTTTCGTTGCAAGAAATACAAATTTCAGAACTTTGTTATTACCAAATTACACGCACGCACACACACACACACAAACACACCGAGTAAGTAAAGTAAATGAGTTTACCAAGGATATTAGTAATCTGTTAATAATGAATCAATACTAGTTTTATAAAATTAAATCTGTCAATGACTGTCAGGGTTTTACAAAAATCAGGGATAAAGTTGTTTCTCCTAGTGAACATACAGAAAATGACTCAATCTTTCATCTGTTTTGTTATCTTGATTTGAACATGCCGGGGGAAATCTCCCTCTCACTCTGTAGTGCTCTAATAATACTATGTGATGAAAGAGACCAATTGGGTTGGTTAGTGCAAGATGTTAGTTTGCTTTTCCAACAAGCTCTGCCATTATTTCTAAATCATGTCACTCTGTCAGGGTGCTAGATCTGCAGCATTAACATATGATGTGCCCAAATCTTCCATTTCAATCCAAATCTGTCTGTCTATGTGTTGAGTTCTGTTCATTAGTTCAAAACTTAGCCCCCGTCTTGTTGAGTTCTTATTGGGACCACTGGTGTCCATTTTCCCCTATTCTTCCAATAAGCCTTATCCAGGGCCACCCTTTGTTTTTCAACATAAAGCACTGGGTATCTGATTTTGATCACTTCTTTCACAAGAAGTCAATTGGCTTCTTATGCAAAAGGTTCTATCCTTTCCCGTAGGGATATCATGACAGAAAGTTTCTACTGAACACCAGAACAAGTCCTAATGTAACACTCTGTCAAGGTAGGATGTTTTACCTACCTTACATATTTGCACAATGAGATCCAATAAAGTTGTTCTATTTGAGTCAAGAAGATCAGCTCCAATGTAACTATCTTCTGGATAGCTCATAAAATTTAATACATGGTAACAAGTGAAGTTGCAAAGTTAGGCAGAGACAAGAATATAATAATCGCTGGTGCTAACAAAAATAATGATGGAAAATAAAATAATTATGAGAAATCTGTATCAATGGCTACTAATGCTAGGTATATATTATGCGGCAAAAATTTGCATGCATAATCACATTTTTCCTTATCATGAATTATATGTATGATTTGTTATTTCACATTGCTGATATCAAATTCTCCAATATTCAATTCGCCAAGTGACCAATTTGCTGAAAATCCAATTAGCTAATGATTAGTTTGTAGATTTTCAATTTTCCAAATTTGTTAAATTAAAATATTTACTACTTTACCAAAAATGGTTTTAACAAAAACTAGAGATACAGCAGCAAGAATATGAAGTACAGTTATAAGCAATATATTATGAGATATTGAAATAATAAATTTAAGAATATTATTTACAATAAATATATTTCATCTTTTTTAAAAATCATTTTTATGGGAATTTTTAGTCAGTAATTATGTTTAGTCTTCTGTATGATTTAGTCTTGCCAAACTTTATCTTCCAACTTTGTCGTTTTATGATTTAACTAAATTTTTAATCTTTTATTTTCTATCTGCAATTAAATTGTATCAAATTTGAACTACAAAACAGATAGCATATTGCCATTTTTTTTACCTGCGTTTAACAGTTTTTCACCTGTAAAATGCTTCTAGTTAGTGTACTCAAACTGTTCTCTGGTAGAGGCATGGAATTTTAATACATCTGGTTTATCCCAGGTAATTTAACTTAATTGTGGTGTATATTTTTACTTACGAGAAATAAAATTAAGGATGGTACTAAACATCTCAGATTTGAAACAATAGAAAGAGGCATTAAACAATTTAAAATGAATGAGACGTAGATAAACAATCCAATTATATCTGTTAAATTATCCATGCAATGATATTTTTGCAAGTTGATTTTTTCCCACATAAATTTTAACAAATTTTCTCTTTGGAAAATGTTATTTTCAGGAATTGGCTTTTAGCAAATTCTTTTAAGGGAATCATTTTACTTACAATTTTTACCAACTCTATAGAAGTAAAAACTGAGTTGCAAAGACTTTTGGTAGATTGTCCAAGGTAACCCAAGAAGTAAAGGGCAAATAAGATTTTTTTATCTGTTTGATTCACATCTGTGTCCTTAATCACTACTCTATGTTGCTTCTCATATTATTAAAATTCTGATTTCTAAAAATTAATTCATCTCAGTTTTCACTTTATTGTTTAGAATTCATGGATTTAAATGGCATCATGAAGTAAAAGAATGTGCTGCTTCCTAGTGAGAAATTCTTCAAAGACAACCTAGATATCTTCATTAGGTAAGCAGACAGCCAGCAGATGTGTAAGTTCAACTTGGAGATGTTTGGTTAAAGAGCGGGTACTAGTTGATCTAAGATGACTAATGGTGTAGATTTTATCCTAAAAGTGACACTTAAATATGCATATAGACATAATAGCATAAATGCATTTGTATTTTAGAAAAATCTATTTGGTACCATGGTAAAGAAGGAAGGTGAGGCTGGATACAAAAAGGCCAAACAGAAGATGTTGACCATATCAATGACAAGGGCCAACAAAAAGTATGAGATACAGTGATGGAAAAGTGTATTAGAGAGTCAAAATATAAAAATAGGATTTAGCAATTTTTTTGGAGATAGGTTTTAGGAAAGGGAAAAAGGAGATAGTCTTAGTAGTTAGGTAAATAACCCAGCTTTCCATCAGGATAGTAAATTGAGATGGAAGGACTCAGGAAGAGGAGATGAGGAGATGATAAGATCAGTTTCATGTAAGTTGAATTTGAATGTTTTCTGACATATGTAGTGGAAATGCACAATAAGTAATACCAGTAGGTAGCAAATGTGTGTGTGTGTGTGTGTGTGTGTGTGTGTGTGTGTGTGTAAGAGAAAGAGAGAGAGAGATAGAGATAGACAGAGAAAGAGAGAGAGAGAGCTCAGAGAAAGGCTGGAAAAACCTCCTTATTAATGTGTCATTGAATCATTTGAATCATTGACATATGTGTAGTAATTAAAGCCATGGATATGGATGAGATTGCAAAAGGAGGACAGCAAGAAATTTGAGCCTAAAGAGAACTTCAAAAAATTAAATATTTAAAGCACAGAAGAAACTGAAAGATCCTGGAACAATGAAAATGAGCAATCAGAGAAAAAGACGGAAATTGATGTTGAAGTGGAGACCTAGATGGCAAGCGATAAGAATAAGCTATTTCTCAGTTTGGACTCAACTGACAAAATAAATTTCCAATGTTTAGTGGACAACTGTATGAAATGATGGAGAAAAGTTGAATAAGAGAGACACAGAGAAATATTCAATGTGTTTCTCTATAAATCATTGGTAGTATTAGCAAGAGTAATTACTTCGGTAGGGTGATGCTAGCTGTGGATTTCTAACTAAATCCTAAGAGTCTTCTTTTATGCCCTGCCTAAGCAGAAAAAGGTATCCAATGCATTTCTTTGACAGAAATTCTGATTAAAAAAAAAAATTTTTGATAGAAAGATACAGAATGGATGAGATAAATACTGGATATTTCAAAGCTACTGAATATTTCTTTGTCCTAGATTTTGAAGTTTCAATGTCATATATTTCTGAGAAATATAATAGTTAACTAAAAATATGACAAATGAATATCAGGAAATTATTAAGTATGAAATAAAGAATTCTTACATTTTGGTAAACATACATGACGAAGAGTAAAATAGACTTATTTCACTGCCAATTGATTCTTTATAATAAGCATTTATATAGCTCTTGCTAATAAATCACTTAGTTGTTAATGATGAATGATCACCTATAGAAGGTGTAAATTTATCTCTCTATTTCCAATGTGAGCAATCTATATTTTAAAATAAAAAAGCATTAGGAAATATATATGTAAGAAATAAGCACAGTTGGCATCATGTGATATTTCAAACATTTATAACAAAACTGCATTTTAAGTATACTATGTAAAAATCTATTAAGTTCACAATATCAAGGGTTTCTTGAGTTGCTAAACTTAAAGCTTAACAGACAAGAGGTTTCACCTTCTTCCACTTAGATTTTAAGCTAACTTATTTTGTAAATGACATTGCACCAATACTTAGAAAAAAAGAACAAAAAGATGCTATGTTTCTCCCTTTTGTAAAATTTGCTAGTAACGTGATAAGAAAATAGAAAGACGTATATTTATAAATATATACAATTCAGTGTGATCTGTGCTGTATTAATAGGCAATCATAAACTGAATTTTTATTTACTTTATCATATTTAATTGTCAAAATAAGTCAAATATAGACAAATATTTTATCTGTTTTACAGATGAGGAAACTGAAACACACAGAGGTTAAAGAAGCTTCTTCAAGATTGTTAGAAAGTCTTCATGGTTTATATTTTATACAACACTATTTGACACCAAAACCAACGCTCCTAACCACTAACCTGGAGAGAAAAAAAAAAGGTTAATGGTAAGTTGATGTATAATTTATACCCCAAAGGAGGCCCAAGTGAATAAATTATCTGCAGGTCCTCCCCTAAGAGTCTTTGTAAACATGCTAACAGCATAGATAACAGAAAGTTTCTATATATAAAAGGATTTGGGTAAAACATACCAAATGTGTCCAAATTCTTTACTGTAAATAAGTCTGGAATATGAATATATGGGGCATAGCAGTTTGAAGAAATAAGTTAGTCATGTAAGCAATTTTCTGTCTGTGCAGAGGACAGTAAAAACACCAAAAAGGCAAAATAATATTTCTATATATGTTACACAAATTCTCAACTTGTCTGTTATTCAAAAACCAAAATACACTTGATGCAGAAGAGAAAGGGTATTAATTTTGCCTATATTCTTTGAGTCATTAACAGGTTGGGTATGGGCAAGATTCGTGATTCCTGTGATTTGATTTGATATCTCAAGTAGCCTTGGAAGCACATATGAGACAACCTCAGTTGTGCCTGAAGCAGAGTTACAAATAACTTCACAGATGCATGGCCATTTATTAGATTGTGAAACATGAGTACAGTTTGCCAACTAAGAAAGCAGATATGGAGTGCAGGTGGTAAGGACTACCATGGTAAAGAATCCTTGATTATTTGCGATGAAATAATACAATGTAACTTCAAATAAAAATACGCTTAATAGTCTTTTTCTTTCCAAATAAAAATATGTTTCTAAGTGATAAAGATGGATGGTTCTCTCAGGTTGAAATATTCATCCATGGAAATAATTTGTAAACATGCTCAAGGTCTAAATGTAAAACAAAATCAAATTAACCGATGACCTCAATAGCAATTATAATTCGTCACCATTACAATATACTATGTACTATGGTTTGAATGTGTCCCCCAAAATTTTATGTGTTGGAAACATTGCCATTTTAATAATATTAAGATGTGGGGTCTTTTAGAGGTAATTAGACCTTGAGAGACCTCATAAATGGATTAATGTCATTATCATGGGAGTAAGTGAGTTCTCAAGGGAGTGCACTCCTGATAAGCCTGGCCTCGGCCGGGCGCGGTGGCTCAAGCCTGTAATCCCAGCACTTTGGGAGGCCGAGGCGGGTGGATCACGAGGTCAGTAGATCGAGACTAGCCTGGCTAACATGGTGAAACCCCGTCTCTACTAAAAATACAAAAAACTAGCCGGGCGTGGTGGCGGGCGCCTGTAGTCTCAGCTACTTGGGAGGCTGAGGCGGGAGAATGGCGTGAACCCGGGAGGCGGAGCTTGCAGTGAGCCGAGATCACGCCACTGCACTCCAGCCTGGGAGACACAGCGAGACTCCGTCTCAAAAAAAAAAAAAAAAAAAAAAAAAAAAAAAAAAAAAAAAAGCCTGGCCTCGTTCCTCTCTCTCTCTCTCTCTTGTTCCCTCTCCCTCGAAAGCATGTGCCCATGCTTCCTCATCGTGTGATGTATAAGAAAGTGGCTTATAGCTGGCCATGGGATAACACTGGCCAGCTGCTGGTGCTATTTTTTTGGAGTGAGACAAATTAACTTCTATTCTTTGTAAATTCCCCACTGTGTAGTACTTTCTTATCGTACTTGAACTTGGACTTGAACACCAGTTTAACTACTATTAATTACATGATACTTAATCATTAAAATATTTACGTGCATTTGTGGTACTTTTAGACTATATTTTACAAGTGAAAGACAATGTCATTTAATAGAATCAAACATCCATTAAAGGCAAAAAGTATTCACACTATCAACAGAAAAGAACATTCTCAAACTGATAAAGTCGAGCTACAAAACAAAACAAAACTTAGAGCTCATATCTTAATAGTGGAACATAAAAACAATATCCTTGAGCATGGAATGTTTTTCCATTTGTTTGTGTCATTTCTGATTTCTTTGAGTAGTGTTTTGTAATTCTCCTTGTGGAGGTCTTTCATCTCCCTGTTTAGCTGTATTCCTAGGTATTTTTACTGTTTTGTAGCAATTGTGACTGGGATTGGATTCCTGATTAGGCTCTCGGTTTGACTGTTGTTGGTGTAGAGGAGTGTAGTGATTTTTGCATATCGAGTTTGGATCCTGAGACTTTGCTGGAGTTGTTTATCAGCTTAAGGAGTTTGTGGACTGAGACTCTGGAATTTTCTAGATATAGGATCATGTCATCTACAAGCAGGGATAGTTTGACTTCTTGTCTTCCTATTTGAATCTCCTTTATTTCCTTCTCTTGCCTGATTGCCTGGCCAGGACTTCTAATACTATGTTGAATAGGAGTCCAGCTTTTGTCCACTCAGTAAGAGGTTGGTTGTGGGTTTGTCATAGATAGTTCTTATTATTTTGAGGTATGTTTCTTCTATACCTAGACTACTGAGAGTTTTGAACATTCAGGTGTTTAATTTTATCAAAAGCAATTTTTACATCTATTGAGATAATCATGCGGTTTTTGTCTTTAGTTCTATTTATGTGATGAATCACTTTTATTGATTTGTGTATGTGGAACCAAACTTCCATCCTAGGGATAAATCCTACTTCATTGTGGTGGATGCATTTTAGTGTGCTGCTGGATTCGGTGTGCCAGTATTTTTTTGAGGATTTTTGCACCACTGTTCATCAGGATATTGGCCTGAAGTTTTCTCTTTGTGTGTGTCTTTGCCAGGTTTTGGTATCACGATGATGCTGGCCTCAAAGAATGAGTTAGGGAGGAATTCCTCCTCCTCAATTTTTGGGATAGTTCAGCAGGAATGCTACCAGCTCTTTCTTGTACATCTAGTAGAATTCAGCTGTGAATCTGTCTGGTCCTGGGCTTTTTCAGAGCTCATTACTGATCTGTTTAAGGACTTAGTTTCTTCCTGGTTCAGTCTTGGGAGGGTACATGTGTCCAGAATTATTTTCATTTCTCCTACATTTTCTAGTTTACGTGAAGAGAGGTGTTTGTAATATTCTCTGATGGTTATTTGTATTTTTGAGGGTCAGTAGTAATATCCCACTTGTCATTTCTGATTGTGTTTATTTGGATCTTCTCTATTTTCTTCTTTATCAGTCTAGACAGTGCATATCTTTTCTTTGTTTGTTTGAGACGGAATCTCGCTCTATCGCCCAGGCTGGAGCTCAGTGGCGGCGATCTTGGCTGACTTCAAGCTCCGCCTCCTGGGTTCACGCCATTCTCCTGCCTCAGTCTCCCGAGTAGCTGGGACTACAGGCACCCCCCATAATACCCGGCTAATTTTTCGTATTTTGGGTAGAGACGGGGTTTCACTGTGTTAGCCAGCATGGTCTCGATCTTCTGGCCTCGGGATCCGCCCACCTCGGCCTCCCAAAGTGCTGAGATTATAGGCGTGAGCCACCATGCCTGGCCTAGTTGATCTTTTGAATTGTTTTTGGTGTCTCAATTTCCTTCAGTTCAGTTCCTATTTTGGTTATTTATTGTCTTCTGCTAACTTTGGAACTTGTTTGCTCTTGATTCTCCAGTTCTTTTAGTTGTGATGTTAGGGTGTTACATTGAGATCCTTGCAACTTTTTGATGTGGGCATTTATAGCACTAAATTTATAGCGCTAAACATTTATAGCACTAAATGCCCAGATTAAAAAAATATAATTCCTCTTAACACTCTTGTAGCTGTGTCCCAGAGATTCTAGTATGTTGTATATTTGATCTTATTAGTTTCAAAAAACTTTTATTTCTGCCGTAATTTCATTATTTACCCACAAGTCATTCAGGAACAGGTTATTCAGTTTCCATGTAACTGTATTGTTTCGAGTGAATTTCTTAGTTTTGGTTTCCAATTTGATTACCTTGTAGTTTGAGAGACTGTTCATGATTTCAGTTCTTTTGCATTTGCTGAGGAGTGTTTTACTTCAAATTATGTGACTGATTTTAGAGTATGTGCCATGTGATGAGAATAATGTATATTCTGTTGTTTTGTGTTGGAGAGTTCTGTAGATGTCTATCAGGTCTATTTGATCCAGTGCTCAGTTCAGGTACTGAATAACTTTATTAATTTTCTGCTTCCATGACCTGTCTAGTATTGTCAGTGGGGTGTTAAAGTCTCCCACTATTATTGTGTGGGAGTCTAAGTCTCTACGAAGGATAAGAAAGCAAAACAGCATTATTACTGATATGGAGAAAGATGGGTGGTCAGCACAGAAGATCAAACCAGCCACCTCGTTATCTTAAGCCAAATCCTGATCCGGAGCAAGGCCCTAGCTCTTCAATTCCATGAAGCATCAGAGAGGTGAGGAAGCTGCTGAATAAAAGTTGCAGGCTAGCAGAACTTGCTTCACAAAGTTTCAGGAAAGAAGCCATCCCCATAGCATGAAGGTGAAAGGTAGAGCAGCAGGTGCTGATAGAGAAGATGTGGCAAGTTATGCAAATCTAGTAGAGATAGTTGGTGAAAATCTAAACAGATTTTTCATGCAGATAAAACAACCTTCTTTTGGAAGAAGATGCTATCTAGGAATTTCATAGCCCAAAAGGAGATGTCAATGTCTTGCTCCAAAGCTTCAAAGGATAGTCTGATTCTTGTTAGGGACTCAGATAGCTGTTGACTTTAAATAGAAATTAATACTAATTTATCATTCCAAAACTTCTAGGAACTTTAAGAATTATGCTAACCCTGCTGCACCTATCCTCTACAAATGGGATAGCAAAGCCTGTATGAAAACACTTCTGTTTTTAACATGACTTACTGACTATTTTAAGCCCACTGTTGAGATTTAATCCTCAGAAAAACAGGTTTCTTTCAAAATGATACGATTCAAAATAGAAAACCAAATACCACATATTCTCACTTATAAGTGGGAACTAAACTTTAAGAATAAATGGATATAAAGATGGGAACAATAGACACTATGAACTACCAAAGCAGGGAGTGTTAGAGAGGGGCGGGGTTTGAAAAACTACCAATCGGGTACTATGCTCGCTACCTACATGATGGGGTCACTCTTGCAGCAAACCTCAGCAACATGTAACTTACTCATGTAACAAACCTGTACAGGTCCTCCCTAAACCTAAGATAAAAGTTGAAAAAAATGCCTAAAATTAATTACTGCTCATTGGCAATGCATCTAGCCACCCAAAGATATATAAGGAAATTCATGTCGTTTCCATGCGTGCTACTACAACATCCATTCTGTAGCCCACAGATCAGAAAGTTTGGACTTATAAGTCTTATTATTTCAGAAATGCATTTCTTAAGGCAATAGCTGCCACAGGTAGCATTTCTCTGATATATCTGGGCAAATTAAATTGAAACCCTTCTGAAAAAGATTCACCATCCTAGAGGCCATTAAGAACATTTGTGATTCATGGGAGGAGGTCAACTATCAACATTATCAGAAGCTTAAAAGAAGTAAATTCCAACTGTTATGGATGATTTTGGGGGTTCAAGATTTTAGGGGAGGAAGAACTTCAGATGTGGTGGAAACAGAAAGAGAACTAGAATTAAAAGTCGAGAATGAAGATGTGACTGAATTCCTGCAATCTCCAATAAAACTTTAATGCATGAAAAGTTGCTTCTTACAGAAGATTAAGAAAGTGGCTTATAGAGCTGAAATCTACTTCTGGTGAACATGTTGAGAATGTTGTTGAAATGACAACAAAATATTTAGGATATTACATAAACTAAATTATAAAGCAGTGGCAGGGTTTCAGAGGATTGACTTCAATTTTGAAATAAGTTCCACTGTAGGTCAAATGCTATTCAACAGCATCACATGCTACAGATATATATATACATATTATATATATATGTATATATATATATTTGTAAAAGGAAGAGTTAATTGATACAGTAGAGTTCATTCTTATCTTATTTTAAGAAATTGTCACACAGTTACCCCAACCTTCAGCAACCATCACCCTAGTAAATTAGCAACCATCAACATTGAGTCAAGACCTTCCACTAGCAAAAAGAAGGTTCAGATGGTTATTAGCATTTTTTAGCAATAAAGTGTGTTTAAATGAAAGTAACAGCATTGTTTTTCAGACATAATGCTATTGCACACTAAATAGACTATAATACAGTGTAAACATAATTTTTTTTGTGCACTAGGAAGCCAAAAAATGTGTGTGACTCTCTTTATTTTGATATTTGCATTATTGCAATGATCTGGAGCTAAACCTGCAAATCTCTGAGATATGCCTGCATTAAAAATAATTAATATAAAAAGTAATGACCTACACTATCACTTTAAGAAAGGGTAAGAAAACCACCAAACCCAAATTTGGTAGAGAAAGAAAATATAAAAATGTAACATATAAATAAATGAAGTAGACAATAGAACTGTACACTTAAAATACACCTCAACAAATTTGATTTAATAATAAAGCGCTATGAACATGCATTTAACTAACTGGAAAATTAGTTTGGTGACTGTAGGAGTAAATTATTTGACCCCAAGGCAAAAAGCTGCATACACAGAAGTGTTTTATTATTTTTCAACATTATAGTCATCATTTAACAGAAGAAATAGGAACTAGAATGCCAAAAGGAGCTCTCCACACCATTCCCATCTTGTGTGTTTTGCCATCAGTTGATCTTATTTTGGCCCTCTAATTTGACCTCGGCTTTCTTGGCTGAACTTTTAAGAGGGATCCAGAAAAAAAAAAGTGCCACACCAATACATAGATACACATACATTTGTTTAAGATGGCAAAGTAACACATAGACTTCATTTGTTTGTTAACATAACAAGCTAAAGCTTTATGTAGAATAGAAAAATACAAATAGAAGGTTTACCTTCCAGTTACCAAACAATTTATACATATTTTTTTGTTCAACCCTCATAACATTCTTTTTACTGTTAAATCTGCTTCTTAAAATGAGGATATGAAATATAATCAACCTTAAGCAATTTACCCAATTCATATAGGAGATTCTAATTATCTGTTCTGAAACACCACAATCCACCTGCTATATCACATTTTTTCTTCTTCTTTTTTTTTTTTTTTTTTTTTTTTTTTTTTTTTTTTTGAAACGGAGTCTGGCTCCGTCGCCCAGGCTGGAGTGCAGTGGCTGGATCTCAGCTCACTGCAAGCTCCGCCTCCCGGGTTTGCGCCATTCTCCTGCCTCAGCCTCCCGAGTAGCTGGGACTACAGGCGCCCGCCACCTCGCCCGGCTATTTTTTTGTATTTTTTAGTAGAAACGGGGTTTCACTGTGTTAGCCAGGATGGTCTCGATCTCCTGACCTCGTGATCCGCCCGTCTCGGCCTCCCAAAGTGCTGGGATTACAGGCTTGAGCCACCGCGCCCGGCCCACATTTCTTTTTTCTTAACATACAGATTGCATTTGCTTCCTTTTATAAAACAGAGGTAAATATCATAATTAGACCATAATAACAACCTTATATACACAAGTCCAATAGATTTTTTTAAATATCATTATCAAAAGAAAATTCAGGAAAAACTTAAATTATATATTCTATTTTTGCATCCAAAAGAGCTCATAGACCCAGGTTGAGTTTGTTTTTGTCTTGATGCTGGGTTTTGTTTTTTTTCTAGACTGATCTTAACTGAAAGAAAATTCCACTTGTTAATTCTGCTGATTTAGAGGCAATAGTTATATCTTGGACATATAATCTCAAATCGACTGGTATAATGTGTGCATTTTTAATCAAGCTAATCCAAAAAAAAAAAAAAAAAAAGATGAGTGCCAGATGCTGGAATTGTTTTACCAACGTGCCACTTACGGAAAACATGCTGAGAATGTTATTTCTTTTTTGACATGATTTGTTCATGAATTTAAACATTTGACTCTCTAATGCATCAGTCTATATTACTAAGGATACAAAGATAATCAAAACAGGCTGGCAGAGTTAGCTCACAGGCATATGAAGAGAAAAAAATAGAAACAAATCATTGAATTAGAATGTGGTATGGATTATACTAAAATATGAACAATACATAATGCTGATGGCAAAGAGGAAGTATTAATTTTATATTTTAGCCATTGGGGAAAACAGCCTGAAAAGCTGATGATTGATCTGAGTGAACAGATGAATTTCTTAATCCAAAAAGAAAACTCTAAAACTTCTAAATTCAGAAATCAATATTTTAAAATGTTGGTATTCGCATTCAAATATGCTTTTCATTACTAGTAAATCCATCAGTGAGATTGATTTTGAAGGTATGCTTTCTTCTTTCAATATGTTCTCTTATATTCACTTCCCTGAATCTGACATTGAACACGGCAAAATTTGTTTGTGGATCTATCTGCATTTGTAAACAATGTTCTATAGCTTGGGATCTTTATTCAACTCACCTTTGCCTTTTCTGGGTAAGATTTTCCCATTGATTATTTAATAGACTACACACTTGCCTTGAATATTTTATCTGAATTATACTAAGCATTTTTCCATGGACATTGAAAACTCAGCTACAAACATATATCATTAAATATTGGCTGTTTGGTATCATTATTTCACCCTTTCAGTACTTTAAGAAGAAAGCATAAACATTAACCCAAGAGGGAGCACAATTTTGCAAGGCTCATTACAGTAAATTCCATGGAACAAGTTTACAGGATAAATTTTATTATAATTTGATGCATATATTTACATTCAAGAGTTTCATTATTGCCTTTTAGTCTGTATCTCATACTGTAATGCTAGTCACAATCTCTGGGAACAAATGTAGAATATACTTGAAGATATGAATAATGTAGACTTCAAAAATTGTAAGAGCTGATTGTTTTAGGTAACTGGTGCATGTCCTCCAGTTCCTTTGATAGACACACTGATAAATTTAAAAAAACTTTTTTATTCTGTCCTTTCTGTCTTTCCATATTGGCTTACTGTGAAAGCATCTGTCACCCTGACACTGATGTGTTTTTGAGTGATTATAAGTTTATTAAATATATATGTACACATATACCATATACACACATATATATGTATGTGTGTATATGTGTGTGTAAATATTGTATATGCTTTCAACATCTTGTATTTATAATTTTGGAGAAAAGACTTATCCAGCAGCAAAGTATACATAAATCCAGCTGCTCTGTTACAAAGATAGCAAATACCCTGAAATCATTATAACTTATGATAAATATAATTCTGATTTTTAAAAATGGCTCTAAAGCCAAATGATTATGAAGGTGGCACTTCTGTCAGAAAAATTCAGATGGCATAATCAAGGATAAAGAAATTATCACTTCATAGAGATAAAAAGAGTAATCATACATGTGCAGAATTTTTCTTACAGAAATGATATTTTGTTGTAGTATGAAGAGGGAAATATGGGGAAAAGGTATCATTGGCCAGTTTACTATGAAACAATATTAAATGAAAAAAATGTACAAAACACTCAAATTCCCATTGTAGCTTTGATTAATTATTTGGTATTTCAGTTTAGCAATAGTTATGGGAGATTATAAACATATATTAGATAGGATTAAAAAGATGATGATTTTAGTTAGAAGACTTTATTCCAGCAGGAATATATTTAAACTATGTTTTACCTATGGGGATTTTTATGCCATATTAGCTTGAATGAGCCCTGTTCTATGCAGTTTAGCAAAGAAGAGATTACATAATTGGTCTTGTACATTTCACTGACTTTCTAGAAAGTGCATTTCCATCACTAGTAGTGATTTCTCGAGTCTTTAAGAGAGTTTCATTAACCTTTTTCTTTTCTTTTTTTTTTTTTTTTTTTTTTTTTTTTTTTACCATATCTGGAGCAGAAAGAAGAAGCTGAAGATAATGTTTTAAAGGCAAAATTTTGTTGTCTTTGGAATTCTGTTCTTTGTGATTTTATAGCTTAAAAATTCAATTGACTGCAACTTATTTGTTAATTCACTCTCGAACTAAAATACATGTTTGTATTCAGTTATCTAGCTTAATCCGAATATATGTTAATCTTTGTCAGACTACTCTGGATGAAATTTATTTCTTATTGTTGATTTTTTTCATTGTCTTAGCTTTAGATATCTTTATGTACCTACTTATGTTTAGGAATTTCATTTGCAGGCTCATTTTTAGAAAGCTTTTGTTTTCATTTTCCTCTTTATTTTCTTCTCATTCTTTTTCTTACTTTCTCTAATTTCTTATGCTATGTTTGATCTTCTCTTTCCTGTGTGTGTGTTTGTCCTTTGTGGTCTAGTTCCTAGTAGCAAAGTTGATTTTTTAAAATTTTGTAGGTACACAGAGGAGTGTATGTTGACATATTTTGATACAGTCATATAGTGCATAGTAATACCATCAGGGTAAATATGATCCCTACAGTTTTGGTCTTTTTGCTTAGGATAGCTTTGGCTACTCTGGATCTTTCATGGTTCCATATAAATTTTAAAATTGCTTTTTCTAATTTTGTGAAAATGTCATTGGCATCATAGTTATTTTGATAGGGATTGCACTGAAACTGTATATTTCTTTAGATAGTCTGGACATTTAAAAAATATTGATTCTTCCAATCCCATGAGTGTGGAATATCTTTGCATTTTTTTAGCATCTTCACTTTCTTCCAACAATTTTTTATAACTTTAATTATAGAGATCTTTCATTTCTTTGGTTAATTCCTAGGTATTTTATTTTATTTTATTTTATTTGTAGCTATTACAAATGGGATTACTTTCTTGATTTCTTTTTCAGATTGTTCACTTGTAGCATATGGAAGTACTACTGATTTTGTGTGTTGATATTTTATTCTGCAACTTTACTGAATTAGTTTATCAGTTCTAAAAGATTTGGTAGTGTCTTTAGATTTTCCCAACTATAAGACTATATCATCCGTAAACAAGGAAAATTTGACTTCTTCCTTTCCAATTGGATGTCCTTTATTTCTTTCTATTGTCTAAGTGCGCTAGCTAGGACTTCCAGTAACACATTAACTAATAGTGGTGAAAGTGGGTATCCCATTTCAGATCTTAGAGGAAAGGCTTTCAGATATTCCCCATTCAATATGATATTATGAAAACTTTGTGTCTGTCAGATATGCTATTATGTCGAGGTATGTTCCTGTTATACCAAGATTTTGGAGTGTTTTCTTCATGAAGAAATGTTGAATTTTATCAAATGCTTTTTCAGCATAAGTTGCAATGATCCTGTATTTTTTCCCTTCATTCTTTGATATGATGCATCACACTGGGTGATTTGCATATGTAGAATATCTTTGCATCTCTGGGATCAATATCACTTGGTCGTGATGAATGATCTTTTTCATGTGTTGTTGAATTTGTCTTAATAGTATTTTGATTTTTGCATTAATATTAATCAATGATATTGGCCTGTAGCTTTCTTTTTTGATGTCTTTGCCTCAGTTTGGTATCAGCGTAACACTGGCCTCATAGTATGAGAATGGAAGTATTCCCTCCTCCTCTATTTTTCAGAATCTTTTGAATAGGATGGGGTACTAATTCTTTAAATGTTTGGCAGAATCCAGGGCAAACCAATTGGATTCCTGCCTGACTTTTTTTTACTAGAAGACTTATTATGGATTCAATCTTGTTATTATTTGTCTAGTCAGCTTTAGATTTCTTCATGGTTCAATCTTGAAAAGTTGTATATGTCTAGAAATTTATTTCTTCCAGATTTTCCAATTAATTAGCATATAGTTTCTCATAGTAGCTACTAAGGATTCTTTGAATTTCTATTGTATTGGTTGTAATGTCTCCTCTTTCATCTCTGAATATATTTATTTGGATCTTTTTTTATTTTCTTAGTCTGGCTAAAATTTTGTCAATTTGTTTATCTTTTCAAAAAGCATCTTTTTGTTTCATTGATATTTGGTATTGTTTTCTTCATTTAAATTTATTTATCTCTACTCTGAATTTTAATGTTTTCTTCTACTAATTTCTGTTTGATTTGTTCTTGATGGTCTAGTTTTTTAAGATATGTTATTAAACTTTTTTATTTAAATTTTGTCTTCTTTTCTGATATAGACATTCATAGCTATAAACTTCCATCTTAGTTCTCCTTTTGCTATATCCCATAGATTTTGGTATGTTATGTTTCCATTATCATTTGTTTCAATAAATTTTTCAATTTCGTTTTAATTTCTTCTTTGACCCACTGGTCATTCAGGAGCATATTGTTTAATCTCCATGTGCTTTTATATTTTTCAAAATTCATTTGTTATTGATTTCTAGTTTTACTTCATCATGCTCAGAGAAGATACTTGAGAGCATTTCAATTTTATGAATGTTTTAAGACTTGTTTTGTGACATAACATATGGCTTATTATTGAGAATGACTCATGTACTAAGGAAAAGAATGTGCGTTCTGCAGCTCTTGGACAAAATGGTCTTTAAATATCTAACTAGGTTTATTTGATCTATAGTGTAGGTAAGTCTGATTTTTTAAAATTTTCTGTCTAAAATCTGTCCAGTGCTAAAAGTGGAATAATGGAATCTGCAGCTATTATTGTATTGTGGTCTATCTCTTCGTTTAGCTCTAATAATATTTCTGTTATATGTCTAAGTGCTCCAGTGTTGGGTATATATATTTTTATAACGTTTATATCCTCCTGGTGAATTGATCCCTTATTCGTACATAGTGACCTACTTTGTCTCTTCTTACAGTTTTGTCTTGAAACCTATTTTGTCTGATGTAACTATACCTACTCCTATTCTTTTTTTTTAAATTTTCATTTGCATGAAATATATCTTTCCATCCCTTCATTTTCAGTTTTTGTATGTCTTTATAGGTGCAATGTGCTTCTTGTAGGCAACAGATTATTGACTCTTGGTTTTTTATTCATTCAATCACTCTGTTTTTTAATTTGAAAGTTTAGTCAACTTATAATCAATGTTATTATTGATAAGTAAGAACTTACTCCTGCTATTTTGTTATTTATTTTCTGGTGGTTTTGTGGTCTGTTCTTCCTTCTTTTCCTCTTACCTGTCTTCCTTTTAGCAAAGGTGATTTTCTCAGGTGCTGTGATTTAATGTCTGGCTTTTTTTTTTTCATGTGTACATTATATGTTTTTTTGATTTCAGGTTACCATGAGGCTTGCAAATAATATCTTATAACACATTTTCAGTTGATAAAAACTTAACACTGCTTGCATAAGTAAACAAACCAACAAGCAAAAAGAAAACTGATAAAAACTCTACACTTAAAATTCCTCTCACACTTCCTTATTGTTATTTCTATTTATATCTTATCATACAATCTATGTCTTGAAAAGTTGTTGTAGTTATTGTTTTTGATTGGTTCCTGTTTTATTCTTTCTACTTAAGACAAGGATACTTTACACAACACAGCTACAGTGTTTTTATATTCTGTGTTTTTCAGTCTACTTACTATTACCAGTGAGTTTTGTACCTTCCGATGATTTCTTTTTACTCATTTACATCTATTTTTCTTGTGATTAATGTATTCCTTTTAGCATCTCTTGGAGGACAGGCCTGGTGTTGATGAAATCCCTCAGCTTTTGTTTGTCTGAGTCTTTGTCTCTCCTTCATGTTTGAAGAATATCTACCCTGAATGTACTATTCTAAAGTATAAGCTTTTTTTTTTTCTTTTAGTACTTTAACTATGTCATGCCACTCTGTCCTGACCTTAAGGTTTCCACAGAAATGTCTGCTGCCAGACATACTGAAGCTCCATTGTATGTTATTTATTTATTTTTTTTATCTTGCTACTTTCAGAATCCTTTCTTATTCCTTCACTTTTGGAAGTTTGATTATTAAATGCCTTCAGGTAGTCTTCTTTTGGTTAAATCACATTGGCATTCTATAACCTTCTTATCCTTGGATATGTATATCTTTCTATAGGTTTGAGTTTCTCTGTTATTATCCCCTCAGATAAACTTTCTACTCCATCCCTTCCTCTACCTCCCATCAAAGGCCAATAACTCTTAGATTTTTCCCTTTTGACGCTATTTTCTAGATCCTGAAGGTGTTCTTTATTTTTATTCTTTTTTTCTTTTGTGTCCTCTGCGTATTTCAAATAGCCTGTCTTCAAGCTCACTAATTCTTTCTCCTGCTTGATTGAATCTGCTATTAATAGACTCTGATGCATTCTTCAGTTTGTCAATTGTATTTTTCAACTCCAGAATTTCTTCTTGATTCATTTTAATTATTTTACTTTCTTTGTTAAATATACCTTATAAGATTCTGAATTCCTTCTCTGTGTTATCTTGAATTTCTTTGAGTTTCTTCAAAACAGCTATTTTCATAATAATACTCTGTCTGAAATGTCACGTATCTGTTTCTCCAGGATTGGTTCCTTGTGCCTTATTTACTCTATTTGGTGAGATCATGTTCCCTGAATGTTCTTGATGCTTGTGGAAGTTCTTTGGTGTCTGAGCATTGACACCATATGATAGGTACTTATTACAGTCATCACCGACTGGGCTTGTTTGTACCATTTCTCCTTGGGAAGGCTTCTTAAGTATTCAAAAGGACTTGGGAGTTGTGATCTAAACTGTATATGCATTAAGTGGCACCCCAAGCCCAGCAACACTGTGATCCTTGTAGACTCATAGAAGTACCACTTAAGTAGTCTTGGATAAGATCTGGAAGAATTATCTGGATTACCAGGCAGAGACTCTTGTTCTCATTCCTTACTTTCTCCAAAACCAGTGGAGTTTCTCTTTTTGTGCTGAGCTTCCTGGAGCTGAGGATGGCATAACACAAGCACCTTTGTAGCCATCACCCCTGGGACACCGCTGAATCAGAACTGAAGTCAGCACAGCTCTAGTTCTTGCCCAATGTTCAATGTGACCACTACTAGGCTACTACCTATGTTCGTTCAAGGTCCTGGGTCTCTACAATCAGCAGGTGGTAAAGCCAGCCAGTATTGTGCCCTTCCTTTCAGGGTAGCAAGTTCCCCCAGGCCCTGGGTGGGTCTAGAGATGCCATCTAGGAGCCAGGTACTGAAGAAAAATCTTTAGAAATTTACCTTGCATTCTGTTCCCCTGGAGCTGAGCTGGTACTCAAACCACAAAATGGAATCCTTCCCCATTCTTCCTTCCCTTTCTAAAGGCAGAGGAGCCTCACCCCATGGCCTCCACCATCATAAGCCCATGGGAAGTACTAACAGGCTACTGCCAAAGTTCAGTTAATGCCCAAAGGATCTTTAGTCAGCTTGTGGTGAGTGCTGCCAGGCCTGGGACTCATTCTTCATGGCAGTGGGCTCCCCTTGGCCTAGGGCAGGCCCTAAAATGCCATGCATGAACCAAGGCCTGTGACTGGGGACCTGATGTGCCTGCTTGGTGCTCAACCCTACCATGGCTGAGCTGGTACCTAAGATGCAACACAAAGTCCCCTTTGCTTTTCCCTTTGCTTTTCTTAAATAGAAGGAGTTTCTCCTCATAGCCTCCACAGCTGGGAATGTGCTGGTTCTTCCTGATGCCAGCATGTCTATGAATCTCATTCATATCTCACAGCTGGGTATTGCTGCTGGTTCTTCAGGTCCCAAGTACTCATTAGTCAGTAGGTGATAGATTCTGCTTGGACTGGATCCTTTCCTTCAAAGCAGTATGTTCCCTTGTGGCCCAGGATGGATCTAGAAATGTCATCTGGGAGCTAGGGCTTGCAATGGGGCCTTATATCCTTTATTGGGGCTCTACTCTATTGTGGCTGAGCTCTTATTCAAGATGCAAGAAAAAGTCCTGTTTACTCTTTCCTCTCCTCTCCTCAAGTAGAAGGAAGGGGTCTCTTTTGGAGCTGTGAGCTGTGCTGCCTGGGGTTGGGAAAGGGATGATGCAAGCACTCCCTTCGCCACCCTTGCTGGTATCTCAATAGGGTGCATATCCCCCAAGTCCACTGGCTCTGAGACCAGCTCAGCACTTAGGAGCTAGGCTTGCTGGAACTCAAATTTTGACCACTGGGATGACCATTCCCCTCTGGCTAAGGTCTGTCCAAACATTTCCTCTGTAGGGAAGCATTAGATAAGTACAGTCTAGTTCTGCTTTCCACTGTGACAAGGAAGCACCAAGTTCAATGCAAAGCATCACAATCACTGTAGTTTCCCTCCCAAGTGCACAGCCCTCCATGCCACACAGCTGCTGCTGGGGAATGGGAGAGGGATGATGTCAGGAATTTAAGACTATTTTTCCTACCCTCAAAACCAGGCATTGTCAGTGCTCACTTGATTTTTTTTTCCTTTGACGGTGCTCCCTTTGTGTAGATGTCAAACTTGGTGTTCCCATTGAAGTGGTGGGGAATGATCAGTAGAGCCTTCTATTCAGTCATCTTGTTCCACCTCTCTGCCAAAGTTGATGTTTTAATGATGTGCCTAAGATAATAGTATTTTTTAAAACTTTCTTTAGTTTTCAACGTGTACTATTGTTATCTTGTAAGTTTGTTTATTCAACAAACTTTTATTGAAAACATACTGTATTCCAGGAAATGTCCTAGCTTTTGAGGATATATCAATGAAGAAGAAAAGTTACAAATAATTTTTTTTCTACTTTCACAGAGATTACATTTTAGTAGTTCTAACAGTCTAATATTTAAAAGGTAGATCCCTACACATCACCATGGATCTACTGAATTAGAAAATCTATTGGAAACAAGAGATATGCATATTTACTGAGTAACCCAAGTAATTCTTGGGCAGGTGTAAGCTTAAAATCTAAACATCTTTCCTCTTGCTATTTTCTTTCCCATGCTCTAGAGGTCTCATACTAGCTCTCTTTTTGCTGCTATCACAAAATACCTGAGACTAGGTAATTTAAAAATAAAAATCTATTTCTCACAGTTCTGGAGAGTAGGAAGTCCAAGATCAAGGCACCAGTGGGATCAGAGTCTGATGAAGGCCCTTTCCTCATAAAATGACATCATCTAGGTGTCCTCACATGGTGGAAGAGAGAAAAAGGGATGAACACTGTGTCCTCACACAGCAAAAGAGATGAAAAACACAACGGGTCTAGCTAGCTCCCTCCAGCCTAAAGGACACTAATCCTATCCTTGAGGGCAGATCTCTCATAGTCTTACCACCTCCTAAAGGCCCCACCTCTTAAAAACTGTTCCATTGGGGATTAACTTTCAACAGGAATCTTGGAGGGACACAGATGTTCATACCATAGTACTTGCTGAGATTTTCCTAAAATCTGACAAAATACCATTTAAATTTGGACTGTGTATTGTGTTGGTCAGTACATCTTTTGGGATATCCTTACTACTCTATAAATTACTGTTTTTATTTTACTTATGTAATATTAAAACATGCCTTTCAAAATACTCTGTAGTTATATTTTATCTTTCTTCACCTTCTAACACAAGAACATGGATCTTCAAAATCTCCACTTACAAGTTTAAACATGTAAAACACATTAAAATGGTTACTATTATCAATCTTATGTATTATACAGAGAATTAATTATATCTAATTAATAAAATAATATTAAAACAAACCTAAAAGTATGCAATACTTTTATACTTTCTTCAGCTACACTTATAGGTAGCAAATCGGGACATTAAAATGGTCTGTATCTTGCACTTTTCTTATGGTGAGAGGATAAGGCATTATAGAGACTACCATACAACACTATTTATACAAAATAAATGAAAAATGTATTTTTTCACATTAGATAAGTGAATCTTTGGACATATTCCATCAGACATGATTACAGGAAAAAAAAATGGGAGCAAGAGTAAACACCAATGAACCTTTAAAAGTGAAGCATTCTAGCAAATCTAAAGGGACCAGCCATGTTTACTTTCTCCTCCTTCTATCTTCTCTTCTCTTTTAAATACTATTTGAACATCTTCCCTGTGAAGTTTCCAGACAGTTTATATCTAAATAAGTAGATTTTATTAAACAGGATAATAACCAACTGCATTTTAGAACTTCCTCAAATCATTGGTTAAGAATCACATCTGAGATTTCATATCCAGTCAGATACTAGAATGAATGAATATAGCTGATTTTATTTTCATTTTAAACAGTAGATCCTCTCTTAAGTGACATTCACTTCATCATTTAACAGAGAAGTTCATCCTATCTGTTGCTCACTGAACACCAGCTAAGAAACCGTGGGACATTAAAGCATGGTGTCTTATTTTCCCATAAACCCATGTTCTTCTGTTTCCGCTAGCTCTATACCTTTATGTAAAGTTGTTGTGACTACATAGCTTTGTTAAAAATGTGTAAAATAAGTAAATATGAATAGAAAATGATAGTTTTTTGAAGGAAACCAAGTTAAGTGTTTGAGACAATGTTGTCCTTACCTGTTACCACCAGAAAACAGTATTTCAAAATGCACTACTTAAATCCCATTCTCAATTGCCACACAGAAAAAAAACGACTTAGGAATACAGCTAACCAGGGAGGTGAAAAATCTCTACAGTGAGAATTAGGAAACACTGGTTGAAGGGATCAGATAAAGCACAAACAAATGGAAAACATTTTATGCTCATGGATAAAAAGAATCAATATCATTAAAATGACTATACTGCCCAAAGCAATTTACAGATTCAATGCTATTTCTGTCAAACTACCAGTGGCATTCTCCACAGAACTACAAAAAGTATTTTAAAATGTATATGGAACCAAAAAAATTGCCCAAATAGTCAAGGCAATCCTAAGCAAAACAAAAACAAAACAAAACAAAACAAACAACAACAGCACAAAGCTGGAGGAATCACATTACCTGACTTCAAACTATACTACAAGGCTACAGTGACCAAAACAGCATAGTATTGGTACAAAAACCGACACATAGACCAATGGAACAGAATAGAGAGCCCAGAAATAAGGCCACACGTCTACTACCATCTGATCTGAGACAAAGCTGACAGACACAAGTAATGGGAAAAAGACTCCCTATTCAATAAATGTTGCTGGAATAACTGGCTAGTCAGATGCAGAAGATTGAAGTTGGATCCCTTCCTCACACAATATACAAAAATCAACTCAATATGGATTAAAGACTGAAATGTAAAACCCAAAACTATATAAACCCTGAAAGACAACCTAGGTAATACCATCCAGGACATGGGAACAGACAAAGATTTCATGACAAAGACACCAAAAGCAATTGCGACAAAGCAAAAATTGACAAATGGGATCTAATTAAACTAAAGAGCTTCTGCACAGCAGAGGAAACTATCAACAAAGTGAACAGACAACCTACATAATGGGGAAAATTTTTGTAAATTATGCATTGGACAAAGGTCTAATATCCAGCATCTACAAAAAACTTAAACAAATTTACAAGGGAAAATAAAACAACCCCATTTAAAAAGTAACCAAAGGACATGAACAGACACTTCTCAAAAGAATACATACATTCAGCCAACAAGCATATGAAAAATAAGCTCAACATCATTGATCGCTAGAGAAAAGCAAATGAAAAACCCAATGAGATATCATCTCACACCAGTCAGAATGATCATTAGCAAAAAGTCAAAAAAATAACAGATGCTGGTGAGGTCATGGAGAAAAGGGAACTCTTACACATTGTTGGTGGGAGTGTTGCAGAAAGCAGTATGGCGGTTCCTCAAAGAGGTAAAAGCAGATGTACCATTCGACCCAGCAATCCCATTACCAGGCATATGCCCAGAAGAATATAAGTCATTCTACTATAAAGACACATGCATACGAATGCTCATTGCAGCACTATTCCCAATAGCAAAGACATGGAATCGACCTAAATGCCCATCAATTACAGACTTCATAAAGAAAATGTGGTACATATACACCATGCAATATTATGCAGCCATAAAAAAAGAGAGAGCACGATCATGTATTTTGCAGGAACATGCAGTAAGAGGTTATTATCTTTAGCAAACTAATGCAGGAACAGGAAACCAACTCGAATGTTCTCACTTGTAAGTGGGAGCTAAAGGGTAAGAACTTATGAACACAAAGAAGGAAACAACAGACCCTGGGGTCTACTTGACAGGGGGAGGGTAGGAAGAGAGAGAGGAGAAGAAAAGATAACTATTGGGTACTGAGTTAATACCTGTGTGATGTAATCATATGTACAATAAAGCCCCATGACACAATTTTACCTATTTAACAAATCTTCACGTGTACCCCCAAACCTAAAATAATTTTTAAAAAATGCACTACTTAGGAACAAATGTATAAACCTAGAAATGATTTATAAAATTAATGAATGATGATGCCATCAATCACTTTGCAACGCCTTTTGATTTCTCACTCCCCTCTAAATAAAAATAACACTGGAAATGGAAAATAAGATATTATGGATAAGCACACACAAGAAATATCAAGGGGAAGTATCAGTGGGCTCATGGTAAAAAATTGGTAAGAGTGCACATGTGTATATTTTAAGTTAACATCTAGGTCTGAATCAAAAGTCCAGTCACTGTGGGTTCACAAAGTAGGATCCAATGACAGGTGTTCTGTGTGTCCCCATTCTCTAAAGATGCATTTCCTGTCTGAGTTTTTATTTTCTACAAAATTAGTTTCTAAGAACAAGTGAATAAAAAGGAAAGGATATCACAGGTAGTAGTGATTAACTTGGTAAAAGCCATAATCCTGCTTTGAATTACTTGAAACAAATCCCTTGATAATAATAATTCACTCATTAATCAAATTAATTATTCTAGTGCCTCATGGATAAACTAAGAACATTAAAGATATTATTATTTAGGTGGTGACATGGAAAGTCTTTTATTCTTTGTAGCTTGACTTTAATATCAAGCCACCTTTGATCTCCCTTAGTCACTGAATTGGACTGCATCTATTACTCATGGGTCAACATGAAAAGTAATGACTTAAAAAATTGTGATTTTTTCAGGAACAGTAAACACATTGTTTTGAAAGGGCTTGAATTCAAGATAAAATAAAAAGGTTCATCTGGGTCTTTCTTACCAGATCTTTTCATCTTCTGCCACCCTTTTCTTCAGTGTTGAAGAAAATTGAAGTACGGAACATTTCAAAATGTTTTATTTGTAAATGTTTTTTATTTTTATTTGGAAGATGAACAGTGCATAATATCATCATACCAGCTTCACAATTTTGCTTGCTGGAGGTGGATATGAATGATGACTCTTCTATAAGCAAAGAGGTGTGGGCCTGGCTCCTGAACTGCTCAGTAGGAAGCTGATATTTCATCATTAAAGTTCAGTGCATTGGAACATTGTTCTAGTCATAACAAACTGTATAAATTACAAAATCCTGGCAACACATTCTAGCCATTAAGCTGTGTATCCCTTTATTTTCATTCTGGAAAGCTTTTATTAATTCATAAAATGATTTTTCTTGGTAGACAGAAATTAGAAGCTGGGAGAACAAACAACAAAAACAGGCCCACTTGTTTCCCAGCTGAAAGATTTGACCAGATACATTAGCATTTAAGTTACTTCTGAAAAATTCCAACCATCACCTATTTATTTATATATATATATATATATATATATATATATATATATATATATAAAATATACTACTCCAAATTCATATCTCCCTACCTTTTCATCCCATGGTATTTTGCAAAATATTTTTTCACTTATAATATTCTAAGCATAGTTTATTACACATCATTTCAACATTATATTTTTTTCTCTTTTGGAATTACAAATGGGGTCACCATAAGAGTATTAGTTAGAGCAAAAAATTATATCCCTAAAACCTGAAGCTGTGCAATATTTGCCTAATAAGCTTTTTCTTACCCATAGTCCCATCAAGGTTGAGAAAACAAAAGAGTGAGACATTGTATTATTTGCAGTTAAATCATTATTAATAAGCACAGAAAGAAAAATAATTAAGAAGAGTAATTTTTATATAACCACTTAAGTAATCAAAAAATGGACTACTTTATACAGTTTCTGATAACATTTCACAATATAACAACAAATTGGACTCTTTTTACAAGATATTATATATACAATAAGTTGCATAAAGTGTACCAATCCTTTGTGTGTGTCTCAGAAATGTTAACATAAAAATATATACATTCATATAATCAAACCGACGAAGACATAAAACATTTCCTTAAGATGATGCTTTTCCATGCATGCACTAAGATGACGCTTTCCATGTATGCCACCTTCCAGAATACCTCCAGTTATTATTAGTGTAGACTAACTGTTGTGACCTGTGATCATCTCTATATGTTACATCTTCTTAAAAACATGTAAATGGGCCGGGCACGGTGGCTCACGACTGTAATCCTAGCACTTTGGGAGGCTGAGGCGGGCTGATCATGAGGTCAGAGGATCTAGACAATCCTGGCTAACACGGTGAAACCTCGTCTTCACTAAAAAATAAAAAAAAAAGTTAGCCGGGCTTGGTGGCCGGGGTCTGTAGTCCCAGCTGCTCAGGAGGCTGAGGCAAGAAAATGGCGTGAACCTGGGAGGCGGAGCTTGCAGTGAGCTGAGATCGCGCCACTGCACTCCAGCCTGGGCGACAGAGCGAGACTTTGTCTTAAAAAAAAAAAAAAAAAAATATATATATATATATATATATATATATATATATATATGTAAATGAAGTAAAACAGAATTCCCTCTTTTGTTTCTATTTCTCTGTGTCAGTGTATTTTTGAGATTGATCCATTTTGTGATGAGTCATGGTAGCAATTCATTCTCTTTAATGTTGTGTAGTAGTCCGTTTTATTATTATGTTTGTTCTTTTAACAGCTTTATTGAGCTATAGTTTACATACCATTAAATTCACCCTTTTAAATCGCTAAATTAAAAGATTTTGAGTATATTCTCAGAGTTGTACAACTATCGTCATTATTTAATTTTAAAACTTTTTCATTGCTCTAAGAAGAAATTCCAAACACTTTAGCAGTCAGTCCCCATAACCTTGCTCCTCAGCCCCTGGAAACCACTTACCTATTTTCTGGCTCTATGAATTTGTATATTCCGGATGTTTCAAATAAATGAAGTAATACAAGATATACCACAGTTTACCTATTCATTCACCCATTGATAGCATTCATTTGCTTCCACTTTGGGGCCATAATGAAATATGCTATGAAAATTCTTGTTTATTTGACATCATTTACATTAATTTCTGAGTTACATGAATTGTAAATTTGGACAACTAAAAATTGCTAAACATTTTTCCAAATTGGTTGTACAATTCTTCAATATCTCCAGTAATATAGGAGAGCCACATATTATAATTGGTGCATATTAAAATTGCAACATAATCTCTTCAATACTTGATATTGTCAGTACTATTAACATTAACCATTATTGAAGTTGTATAGTAGAATTACATCGTAGATTTAATTTACATGTCCTTGATAATTACTGATATTAAGCATCAGTAATTTAAATACTGGCTAATTGTTAATCTTCCTTTGTGAAACATGTACTCAAATACTTGATTATTTTTCACTGGAGTTTTTTGTCTTCTCCATATTGAGTTGTAAGAGTTTTTTATATATTCATGGCATAAGACTTTAGAATATATATGTATAATCTATTTTATTTCAATACATGTAACTTGCCTTTAAATTTTCTTAATAACTTTTGAAGAGTAGAAAATTTTGATTTAGATCAAGTTAACTTTATGTTGTCTTCTATAGATAGTACTTTTTCCTGTGTCCTGTCTAACAAATCTTTGCCTATACCATTCTAATTTTTTTTCTTCTAAATTTTCATGTTTTACCTCCACATTTCAGAATATAATTATTTTGTATTATACTACCTCAGAATAATAAGAATGAAGTGAACATGCAATGAAAAATTTTTAAAATTAAATAATGATGATAGTTGCACAACTCTGAGAATATACTAAAAGCCTTTTAACTTAACTATTTAAAAGAGTGAATTTAATGATAGGTGAACTTTATCTCAATAAAGCTGTTAAAAAGAACAGGTTGTTATAATAATAAAGTGGACTACTACACAGTGATGAAAAGAAAGAACTGTTGCAATGACTCATCACAAAATGGATCAATCTCAAAAATATACTGACACAAAGCAATAGAAACAAAAGCCTCTTTTTGTATTTGGTGTGAAGAAGACAGACGGTGTGGTTTATTTTTTAATTAATATTTAATTGTTTCAGCACCACTTGATGAAAAGACTATCCTTTCCACACTGAATTACTTTGATACCATTGTTGAAAATCAATTTGCCAGATAGATAGATAGATAATAGATGGATGGATAGATAGATAGATAGATAGATAGATAGATAGATAGATAGATAGATAATTAGTGTACTTGTAGATCCCCTATGTTGGAGAAATTCATTGAGCTACATGTGTTTATTTATGCCAACACCCTACTGTCTTGAATGCAACAGTTTTTTACTAAGATTTTTTTCAGATAGTGAAATCCTCCAACTTTGCTCTTTTTTTTCAAAACGTCTTTTGGTTAGATATTTTCCTTTGCATTTTCAAATGTAAATAATTAAGTCAGCATGTCAATTTTTAAGAAAAAAGACGCCAGAAATTTGGAATTATTTTAAATCTGTGAATCAATTTTAGGAATGATTGATAGCTTAGCAATATTGAGTCATCTAATCCATGATCATAATAAATCTTTCAATTTAGTCTCTTTAATTACTACAAACATGGTGTATTAGTCAGTGTTCTCCAAAGAAACAGGACCAGTAGGATATGGACATATATATGTGTGCACATGTCTGTGTGTGTGTGTGTGTGTGTAGTTATAAGGAAATAGCTCCTGTGATTATAGAAGGGCTAGGAAGTACTATGATCTGCCTTCTGCAAACTGGATCCCAAGAAAACCTGAAAGTGTAGCCCTGGCCCAAGGCCAAAGGCCTGAGAACCAGAAACATCAATAATATAAACTCCAGTTTGAGGTCAGGAAACCAAAGTTCCAGCTCAAGTAGCCAAGTAGAAAGAGTGAATTCTCTTTTCCCCTGGCTTTTTATTGTGTTCAGGACCTCACTGGGTTGGATTATGCCCACCCATATTTGGGAGGGCAATCTGCTTTACTCCATCTACTTATTCAAATACAGATCTCCTCCAGAAACACCTGCACAGATAGACTCAGAAATCATTTTTAACTGAGTCTCTGGGCATCCCATCATCCAGTCAAGTTGACACATGAAACTAACCATCATACATGGTTTATGCTTTTCAGCACACAGGTCTTGTACATAATTTGTCAAGTATCTTCCACCTGTTTGATGAGAAGCAACTGACTGGGTGAAAATATTTTGAAACCACATATTCAAAATAGGATTCAATCCTGAATATATAAAGAACTCTAAAATACATAAGGATGCTTGGAGGGAAATTGCTCTGTAACACATTTGTGGTCACAGTTACATGAATCTATTTTCAAAAACTCATAGAAAACATACTAAAAATGTGTATTACCATTATTATTTTGAGAAGAATTTTTAAAAAATAAATAATCCATAAAACATCACAATTGTTCCTTTAATAATTATTGACATTATTTCTGGAAACCGGCATACTTTTCAATTTTAATTATTATTTATTTTGTCTTTAACTTTCCTGTCTCCACCTGGGATCTTTATTAATCTTCCATTCAAAGATCTTTTAGTATCTAAGGTAGTATGACTCTGTTGGTCACAATTTCTCTCAACTTGTGTTTTTTTGAAATCTTTATCTTGCACCTTGGTTTTTCAGGTATATTTTGCTGGTTATAGAAATCTAGTCAGCAAAACTTTTTGCTTATCACATTAAAGTTGTCCATTTATTGTTTTCTGGCTTTCATAATTCTGTTAAGAAGTCTGTCGTCAGGTTCAGTGTTGCCCTTTTGGAAAAAATTTATCTTTTTTCCTCAACTGGTTTTGCTTTTTCTTTTTTTTCGTTTCAGATTTTCTCTTGCTCTTTCATTTTCAGCAATTTGATTTTGATGTGTTTTAAAAACTAATTCCAAAATTCTTTTTGAAATGTAATGCAATGCTTTAATGTGTAGTTGATTACCTTCATCCATTTTGAAAAAATATATATAATTATTTCCTGAAGCATAGTTTCTTGCCATATTCTTTCTCTCCTTTTCTTCTAGAACTCCTAAGTGTATGTGGTAAAATCTTTTACAGTGTCTCTTTATGTATTTCATGGTGTTTTGTTTTACTCTGGTTTTCTTTTTTTTCACTATTTTTCTCTAAGCTTTAGTTTTAATAGGTTCTATTGATTTTCTTTAGCTGTTTGTTTTTAATGCTGAACACATCCAGGGAATGCTTACAAATATTGGATTTTTCAGTGTTTATGTACTTTTTTAATGCATATCATTTCTCTGGTAAATTTATTAATTTTTATGCAGTATAATTAAACTTCTCTTCATGCTCTTTTACATGCTTATAGTAGCAATACTAAAGTTCTTTTTGTTCATTTAACATATAAATCATATAAATATATGGTTTTATTGCCTCTGTTTTTCAATAATATATGCACTGGGTCACATATTATTGCTTCTTAACGTATCTACCCAATTTTGTCTAAATGCCAGACTGTTTCTAAAATGACATAAAAGCTGAATTTGATGCGCATTTCCCCGGAGATATTAAGCCTTTTTCTTGTACAGGTAGCCAGAATGATGGATGGATCACCTTCATCCAATCAAGAAATAAGCATCTCAGGGATGGGTTACAGTTTGCGTTTGTCTCATTTTCACTCTGGTTTCAAAGATTTTAAGGGCACAACTTGTCTGATGTTATTAAACATCCTTCCATCTGCCAGGACTATGACTTTTAAGCACTGTTTAACTGTATGGAGCTTCATTGCACGTTTCCATCCAACCCCTAACTGCCTCAGCATTCAGCTAAAGTCCAGTGGGAGAAAATTGGCAGCCCTATATTTAGGCCTTTCCAGGTTTCAAACTGTCACACCAGCCAATGCAGCAATCAAGAGCTCCACTGGCTTATCTTTAGCCCAGCAAACTCTTCCTACTTATGTAAGCCTGGTCCACAGTCCATGCTCAGATATGCAAATGTTCCCTTAGGAAAAAGCAATAAAATCCATGGAGAGGGGGGCGGTAAGAACTTCTACTCAACTGGGAATCTTTTCTGTCTAATGTCTTCTAAAATAATACGACATTTGTAACAATCATTTTCCTACTTTAAGCAGTGGGAATTATGACCTACACAATAGTTGGAAGTATAAAACTATAAAAAATGGAAACTTAAGTCAGTTCTTGTAAATATTTTAGAAATAAGACAGCATATCTAAAGATGAGTCATCACATCACCTACCTCTAAAATGAAACTTATTAGTAAATTGAGATTGAAGAATATCACTCAGAACAATGCAGAACTTTCTCGATGCAATGACTTTTTTTTTTTTTTTTTTTTTTTTGAGACGGAGTCTCTCTGTTGCCCAGGCTGGAGTGCAGTGGCGCGATCTCAGCTCACTGCAAGCTCCGCCTCCAGGGTTCACGCCGTTCTCCTGCCTTAGCCTCCTGAGTTGCTGTGACTACAGGTGCCTGCCACCACGCCCGGCTAATTTTTTGTATTTTTTAGTGGAGACAGAGTTTCACCGTGTTCGCCAGGATGGTCTCCATCTCCTGATCTTGTGATCCGCCTGCCTCGGCCTCCCAAACTGCTGGGATAGCAGGCGTAAGCCACCGCGCACAGCCATTACTTATTCTTTTTTTTTTTTTTTTTTTTTTTTTTTTTTTTTTTTTTTTTTGCACACCAAAGAACTGTATTTGGAGTAATGCTAAGAAAACAACTATTTATGGAAACTGAAAAAGAGAGTAGAGGAAGTACAAGAGCTACTCCTTAAGAAATCACTTTAATAGTTAAAAAACTCTCGTAGAATCTTACTAAAAAGGAGGCAATATTACTTTAACTTTTGACAGATATAAAAATAACTGAACAAGACTCTGGCCTAATAACCAGACCTTGGATTAGTATACTTTCTAGTTATAGATGTAAATCTTCTAAGTACATATATTTAGTACAAGTCAAAAAAATGTAATATAGTGCTAGACCATCCTTTACTTTTTCACGTCCTTGAAAGCGAGAAGAGTAATATTTACTTAAGTAATTCCTTCTTAAGAATGTCCCTTAAACTTTAACAACTTCATAGCACCTTGACTTAGTGTACTTATTCTTTAAAACAGCAGTCCCCAACCTTTGATCACCAGGGACTGGTTTCATGGAAGACAACTTTTCCACGGATGAGGGTGGTGGTTTGGGGATGAAGTTGTTCCACCTCAGATCATCAGGCATTAGTTAGATTCTCATAAAAGTAAGCACAGCCTAGATTCCTCGCATGCCTAGTTCACAATAAGGTTCGCACTCCTATGAGAATGTGAAGTCGCTGATCTAACATGAGACAAAACGCCCGCAATAATGCTGATTCACCTGCTGCTCACCTTCTGCTGTGCAGCCCAGTTTCTAACAGGCCACAGACCTGTACCAGTCCGTGACGCAGAATGTGGGGACCGCTGCTTTAAAAGTCATAAAGATGATACATTCAGAAATAGTTTAATCAGCTTAGTCTCAAATAAATACTTGGAAAATATTGAAATATCTAGAAGCCAAGTGGTAAAGAAATGAGAAGTATCTCATATTATATTTTCCTTTTGTCACTAATTGTTCTTTAATTTATAGTTCAGGGTCGTTTACTTGCCTGCCTAGTGTATACATATAAGTTATAAAGTACCTACTATGATCTACATGAAAGAAAAATAGTATAGAGAACAAACAAGAGCCAATGAAATCCCTAGATTAGAAATATTCCTTCCTTAGGTAGATTTGGTAAAATAAAATAAAACAGCCACTGTTTAGCTTATGTTGCCAAGTCAATTGATTAGAAACTATAGTTTTTTGTTGGTGGTGGTGTTTTTTTTGTCTTTTTTTTTGTTTGTTTGTTTTGAAATTGTGTCTCACTTTGTCACTCAGGCTGGAGTGCAATGTTGTAATCTGGGTTCACTGCAACCTCAGCCTCCCAGGTTCAAGCGATTCCCCTGCCTTAGCCTTCCAAGTAGCTGGGATTACAGACGCCCACCAGCATGCTCAGCTAATTTTGTTTCTGTATTTTTAGTAGAGATGGAGTTTCACCATGTTAGCCAAGCTGGTCTTGAACTCCTAACCTAAAGTGACCGCTCACCTCAGCCTCCCAAAGTGCTGGGATTACAGGCATGAGCCACTGCGCCCAGCCTAGAAACTATAGTTCTTAAATGTTTCTCTGGTAGACTCACAAATAATTAGCTGTCTTGTTTTCCCTCCTCTTTCTTCCTTCTCTTTCTCTTTGTCCTTTTTCTTCTTTTAAGAGTAACCTTTGAAATGATTGTAGTTAACAACAGTATATTGTATTCTTGAGAAATGCTGAGAGTAGATTTTAAGTGTTCTCATCAAAAAATGATAACTACGTCAGGTAAAGTATGTTAATTAGCTTGATTTAGCTATTCCACAATGTGTATACATTTCAAGTTACCATTGTGTGTACACTAAAAATATACAATTTTATGTCAATTTTAAAAAAATAAAATACTTAAAAACCTAATGAAGTAACAGAATGATGCAAATAGTACCCTCTCCTGATTTAACTCAGAGGCTTTACTTTAGCATTTCTTCATTATTGGATCAAATCAAAGTTCACAGTAGCTCTTCAATCAATATTTCTTGAATAAATGAATGGATCAAATTCAGGGAATATGGGAGTAAATAATTGAATGAGTTAAAATACATATCACTTTAAGATCTGGAACCTCTGAGAAAATTATTTTTATTTCAGATCACACAATATCCTCAAGTTATTTTATTCCTTCATTTTTTTTAAAATTTGGACAGGACAGAATATTTTTCATCCATGCTACTTAAACATTCCTTTGGGTTTTTGCTGTCTTTTGCTATAACCTGAATATCAATTGTTCTTTAGTATTTTATCTTGAGTGTTTGGCTAAGTTATATTGCACAGCATATAATAACATTTGTAATGCTATTCATAGTGGATAGATTCAATTTGCCCTCTCAATGGCTTTATACTTGAATAGGCACCTGTGCTTTTTCTACTGAGCCTATGAAAAGTTTATCATCAAAATATATACTTTGTTGGTAAGCGTATCCTGTTATTTGGTATTTTATTTGACATTAAATATATGAACTAGCACAAAAGTACAAAAATATGAAAGAAAAATAATAATTGAAATTTCACAAAATTAAAAGTTCTATTTTTCAAAAGAACCATTAAGAAAATGATTGGCAAGCCATAGAGTGGGGAAAATTATTTCCAATCCATATACCAGAAAAAGGACTCATAATCAGACTAGATAAAGAATTATACATCAGTAACACAAAGAAAAATCAATTAAAAATGGTCAAAATTCTGAACAGATGTATGAAAAAGAATGACAAAATAGCTAATAAGCATGTAAAAATGTGCCCAACATTATTAGTTGTCAAGGAAACATAAAATCAAAATAGGTGACTACCATACATTCCTAAAATGGCTAAAATTTTAAAAGATTGACAAAACCACAGGTTACTATGAATATACAGCAACTGGAGCTTTTCTAATTAGTAGTGGTTGAGTAACATGATAAAAATAAACATGGAAAATTAATAATTTCTCATAACCATGCATATTTACTTCTTCTGTGACCTAGTGATTCATCTTTTATGTAGGTGTGCAAGATAAATTAAAACATATGCCCACATAAAATGTTCATACAAAATTATTTACAATAGCTAAATTCATACTAGCTAAAGCCCAGAATACTTAAGAACAGAAAATGGATAAACAAACAATTATAAAATGGAACACTCCTCACCAATAGTGAATGTATCTCAAAATTATTATGGTTAAAGAAACCAGACACAAAAGATTATATCATATGATTCTACTTACATGAAGTTCTAGAACAAGTGAAACTAAGCTATAGTGATAAAAGTCCAAATTTGCCTCAAGATAGAGGGGTGGGGATTGACTAAGAAGGGGTGCAATGGAACTTTATGGAGTGACGAAAATTTTCTATGTAATGGTGTTGTGGGTTACACATGTGTAAGAACTTGTCAAAGTTGATTAAACTATAAACATAAGGTATACACCCTGCACTGTAAATTTCATTATATAATATCAATTTTTATTATATATTTCAATTTATAATACATAACTAGAAGTATAAAACAAATTCAGAGGAAACTCTTGTTGGATTTTAGAGGTGGAGAAAGATGAGTGACTAGAATTATCCACTGACTGTCCTCCCTATAGGAACACCAAATTTTACAATTATCTACAGAAAAAAAGAGCACCTTCATAAGAAACAAAAATCAGGTCATTGATGCCAGTACCTGATTTTAACTTTATATCACTGAAAGATGCACTGAAGAGGATAGGAAAGACAGTCTTGAACTGGCAACATCAGCCCTCCCCCGCCTCCCGGTAGAAGACACTTGGCAAAAAGAGATAATCTGTGGGCCTGTGGGAGGAACAGCATAGTGATTCTGTGTGCCTGTGGGAGGAAGAGAATAGCGATTGTGGAACTTTGCACTGGAACTCAGGGCTGCCAACACCAGGCAGAAATCAGCAAACATTCTTGAAGGGAGTATTCACACAAGCCCTAGCCAGAGTGGAATCGCCCATCCCAGCAGTCAGAACTTGAGGTTCAGTGAGCTTTCCCATAGCAGGCTAAAAAGTGCTCTGGGGTCCTGAATAAACTTGAAAGACTGTCTACGACACAAGGAATGCAACTCTTAGACAAGTCCTAGGGCTCTGCTGGGTTCAAAGCCAGTCGATTTGGGGAGCATGTTACCTAGTAAGATATGAGACTGAGCAGCTAACGGAGTACTTGCACCACCCCTACCCCAATCCCAGGCAGCACAGTTCACAGTTCCAAAAAATACCTTTTAATTCAATTTGAGGAGAGGAGGGGGAAAAGTAAAGAGGATTTTATTGCGCAACTTGGATATCAGCTCAACATATATGGAACCACAAAACATTCAGTACGGTCAAAGATATCCTGAGCAAAAGAAAAAAAAATACTGGAGAAATGACATTATATGACTTCAAATTCTACTACAGAGGTATAGTAGTAACCAAACAGCATGGTACTGACATTAAAATGGACACATAAACCAATGGAACAGAATAAAGGACCCAGAAACATAACAATACATTTACAGCGAACTCATTTTCAATAAAAGTGCCAAGAACATACGTTAGGGAAGGACAGTCTCTTCTATAAATGGTATTGGGAAACCTGAGTCTCCATATGCCGAAGAATGAAATTCGACCTCTATCTTTGGCCATATGCAAAAATCAAATAAAAATGGATTAAAGAGTTAAGTCTAAGACTTAAAACTATGAAACTACTACAAGAAAATATTGGGGAAAATCTCCAGGATATTGAACTGGGCAAATTTTTCTTGAGTAATATCCCACAAGAACAGGTAACCAAAGCAAATATTGACAAATGAGATCACACCAAGTTAAAAAGCTTCTACACAGTGAAGGAAACAATCAACAATGTGAAGAGAAAACCCACAGAGTGGGAGAAAATATTTACAAACTATCCGCTTGACAAGGGTTCAATAACAAGAATATATAAGGACCTAAAACAACGCTGTATAATAATTTAATAATTTAATAATTGTGAAATGTACAAAAGCTATCAATGGACATTTCTCGGAAGAAGACATTCAATGGCAAAGAGATGTAGGAAAAAGTGCTCAACACCAGTGATCATCAGAGAAATGCAAATCAAAAGTACAATGAGATATCACTTCCCAGTTAAAATGGCTTTGATTCAAAAGGCAGACAATAACAAGTGCCGCAGAGGATGGGTGTTTAGAAAAGGGAACCACTGTGCACTCTTGCTAGAGATAGAAATTAGTGCAATCACCATGGAGAACAATTTAGCAGTTCCTCAAAAATCTAAAATTGAGCTACCATATGATCCTGCAATTCGACTCCCAGGTATATATCCAAAAGAAAAAAAAATGGTATATTGAATAAATATCTACAGTCTCATGTTTATTGTAGCACTATTCACAATAGCCAAGATTTGGAAGCAAACTAAGTGTCCATCAACAGATACATGGTTAAGTAAAATGTGGTACATGCACACAATGGAGTACTATTCATCCATAAGAAAAATGATATCCTGTCATTTGCAACAACATGGGTGTAACTGGAGATCATTATGTTAAGTGTAATAAGTCAGGCAAAAGAGTGAAGGAGAAGCAGCCACATCTTACATGGGCAGAGCAGGAGGAAGAGAGAGGGGGGAAGGTGTTACACACTTTTAAATAATCAGATCTGAGCACTCACTATCACAAGAGCAGCAATGGGGTCAGGGGCATCTGCCCCCGTGACACAATCACCTCCTACCAGACCCCACCTCCAACACTGGGTATTATGATTCAACATGAGATTTTGATGGGGACACAAATCTAAATCATATCACTTACCAATCTACCAGTTCATGTTATTTCTAGTATGTGATATTATCAATAGAGCAGCTCTAAATGTTGGCATACAGGTTTTACATGAACATGTGTCCTCATTGCTCTCGGTTAAGTATCTAGGAGAGGATTTCTGGGTAGGATGGGAATGTGTAAGTTTATAAGAGATGCTCTGTCAAACTGATTTGCAATATGGATGTAGTATTTTGCATTCCTACCAACATTATCTGAGAGCACTGTTATTCTTCAACTTCAACAGAATTTATTAGTGTCAGTTTTTATTTATTTGATCCATGCTAATAGGTGCATGGTACTATCTATTGGAGTTTTAATTTCCATTTCCTTAATGACTTACGACATTTATGTGCTTATTTACTAGTTGTATATCTTCTTCAGTAAAATACTGTGACAAACATTCACCTTTTAATTGGATTGTTTATTTTCTTTATAATGAGATTTGAAAGTTCTTTACATAACTTGGTTACCAGTCCTTTGTCACCTCTGTACTTTGCAAATATTTTCTACCTGTCTGTGGCTTGTCATTTCTTCTTCTTTGGAAAAAAGTGACGTATTTTGAAGACCATAATTTTAAAACTTTGATAACTTCTATTGTATTAGATTTTTCTTTTATGAATGATGCGTTTTGTGGCCTAAGAAATTAAAATTTCTGAATATTTATATTTTCTGAAAGTTTTACAGTTTTAGGTTTTAAATTTATGCCTATGAATCATTTCAATTTAGTTTCAAATTTAGTTTAAGGTATGACTTGAAGTTCTTTTTTGCATGTGGATATCTAATTGTCTCAGCGCCATTTGTGGAAAATGATGTTGGTGGTTGTACTTATAGTTTTCTCTCTTATATTCAATCTATCAATGTGTTTATCCTCTTACTAAAACTACATTTTCTTGACTACAATAAATTCATGTTAATCTTGAATCAAGTAGTTTAAAAAATACATGTACTTTGAGTATTAACTCTTCTATAGTGTAGTATCTTTAATTTCTAAATATACCCTACAGTCTTTCCATGACTCTTCTCAATTAGTTTACCTGTTAAGTGTTTAATCTACATTTTGAAATACTACCATGCTATCAAATATTAGAAAATTCTATTCTGCATTCCTTAATTGGCCTTTTACAATAAAATATATACCTGAGATCAGTACATCATTAACATTATTGAATAAGACCTCCCATTTTTCTCTAACCTGAAAATATTTAACTATATGATTCAATTTACTCAATCTGAATAGTAAGTTATATAAAAGATTTATGTCACAGTATTTTCAAAGGGGACTTGAAGTTCATTGCAAAAGGGACAATATGATTATAATAAAGCTAATAAATGAGATGTGCCTAAGTTTTTCCAAGGTTTATTTTCCCTGGAGGTAAAAATAAGTTAATGGTAGTAGCTATAATCCTGTCAAAAAAGGTTTCTAACCTTACTTACTCATATAATAATTTCTAGTCACATTCAAAGTCACTCTCTGTCATCTCTGGAAATTTTCATGCAGTTGCTCACATGTAATTAACAGCTAGAATATCAGTCAAAGTTATCCTTCAGTGCTTACCATATTTTCAATTTCTATTCTGATACGTAGTCTATGCCAATCTCCATTACTCTCAAAATCACCTAACAAAATCTTATTATTGTCTCTTTGGCATGTACTCAACTTAAAAGTCACAAACTCCAATAAGAATTGTATGGTAAAAACAACAGTCTATTATATGAATCAAATGTATCGCTGGCTAAACATTTTTTAAATCTTTATCCTTTCTTGGATTAGGAAACACAAGCAGCACCTGATTCTCTCTACAATTTCCCCTTGATTCAGATTGTTTATGATAGGTCATCTGGAGACGTAGCAAACCTCTTATTTCCAAATCACCATATCATCTTTTTCTTCTAGTTTTTTCCATTGTCAAAATGAAAATCCACTGCAAAAATGGTTCTTATTATGTCAATTATTTCATAATTGTTGTATTTCTCTATAGCCATGGCAGATCAAACAAATGTTTTTAAATATCACTTCCATGAATTCTAGAAAAGTATAATAAATGAATTTAAAGTAATGGTTTAATTGACTCAAATGTATTCAGTGGTGAATTCTACCATGTATTTAAGTAAAAAATTATACCAATTCTCTACAATCTCTTCCAAAAGATGGACACAGGGGAAGTATTTCCTAATTCATTCTGTGAGTTCAGTATTGCCCCAATACCAAAACCAAACAAAGATATTACAAAAAAAGAAAACTACAGAAAAATGTCTCTCATGAACACAGATAAAAAATCCTCAACAAAATATTAGAAAATTGAATTCAGCAATGCATTAAGAGAATTATACACCATAACCAAGTGGGATTTATCCCAGCAATGCAAGACTGGTTCAAGGTTCAAAAAGAAGGTAATGTAACATGTCACATCAACAAGGTAAGGAAGAAAAGGCACATGTTCATATCAATAGATACAGGAAAAACATTTGATACAACCCAGCAGCCACTCTCAGAAAAGTAGAAAGAGAGGGAACTTTCTCAACTTTATGAAGAATGTCTATTGAAACCTCAGCAAATATCCTACTTAATGATGAAAAACTGAAAACTTTTCTATTAAGACCAGGAAAATATAAGAATGTCTTCTTACCACTTCTTTTCAACATTGTCTTGGAAGTTCCAGCTAGTACAATAAGATGAGAAGATAAAATACATGGTATGTAGATTGAGAAAAAAAAATTAAATTGTCATTGTTCTCAGATGGCATAACTGTCTATGTAGAAAATCTGAAATAACCGACCAAAAAGAAAAGAAAACTAGTAAGCCTGTATAGCAAAAGCCTGGAACTAGTAAGCAGTTATAGCAAAGTTGCAGGACACAAAGTTAATATACAAAAGTCAATCACTTTCCTAACTATCAGTAATGAAAAAAATGGAATTTTAAATTGAAAATATTTAGTTATAAATCTAACAAAATATATATAAGATCTAAATATCTATATGAAGAAAACTATGAAACTCTCACAAAAGAAATTAAATAGAAACCAAAAATTGGAGAGACATTCTAGTTCATAAATAGGAAACTTCAATACTGTCAACATGTTAGTCTTTCCCAATTTCATTTATAAATTCCATGGAATCCCAATCAAAATTCTAGCAAATTGTTTTGTGGATATTGATAAACTAATAATATTTACATTGAGAGACTAAAGACCCAGAATAGCCAACATAATATTGAAGGAAATCGAAGTCAGGGGACTGATACTACTCACCTTCAGACTTACTTAAAGCTACAAATCAACATACTGTATTACTGATACAAAATAAAATAAAATAGACAAATAGGTCAATGGGTCAATGAAGTAGAACAGAGAGTCCAGAAATAGACCCACTTAAATAGAGTCAAATGACTTTTTTTAAAAAGCAGAAGCAATACAATGGAGAAAATGTAATTGCTTAAACAAATTATGTTGATATGATTTGGCTGTGTCCTCACCCAAATCTCGTCTTGAATTATAACTCCCACAATCCCTATGTGTTGTAGAAGGGACCCAGTGGGAGGAAACTGAATCATGGGAGTGAGTCTTTACCATGCTATTCTCATGATGGTGAAAAAGTCTCACCAGATCTGGTGGTTTTATAAAGGGAAGTTTCCCTCCACAAGATCTCTTCTCTTGTCTGCCACCATGTAAGACGTGCTTTTCACTTTCTGCCATGATTGTGAGACCTCCCCAGCCAAGTGGAACTGAGAGCTCATTAAACCTCTTTCTTTTGTAAATTGCCCAGTCTCAGGTATGTCTTCATCAGCAGTGTGAAAACGAACTAATACAGTAAATTGGTACCAGTAGAGTGGGGTGCTGCTGAAAAGATACATGAAAATGTAGAAGCAACTTTGAAAAGGGGTAACAGATAGAAGTTGGAAGAGTTTGGAGGGTTTAGAAGAAGACAGGAAAATGTGGGAAGATTTGGAACTCCCTAGACTCATTGAATGGATTTGACAAAAAATGCTGATAATGATATGGACAATGAAATCCAGGCTAAGGTGGTCTCAGATGGAGATGAGGAACTTGCTGGGAACTTAAGTAAAGATACTGTTGTTATGTTTTAGCAAAGAGACTAGCAGCATTTTGCCCCTGCCCTAGAGATTTGTGGAACTTTGAGCTTAAGAGAAATGATTTAGGGTGTCTGGCAGAAGAAATTTCTAAGCAGCAAAGCATTCAAGATGTGACCTGAATGCTATTAAAGATATTCAGTTTTAAAAGGGAACCAGACCATAAAATTTGTAAAATCTGCAGCCTGACAGTTGAACCTCAGCCTGTTTCAGAAGATGTATGGAAATGCCTGGACGCCCAGGCAGACATTTGCTGCAGGGGCAGGGCCCTCATGGAGAACCTCTGCTAGGGCAGTGCAGAAGGGAGATGTGGGGTCAGAGTCCCACACAGAATCTCTACTGGGGCACTGCCTAGTATGAGCTGTGAGAAGAGGACCACCATACTCCTGACCCCAGAATGGTAGATACACTGACAGCTTGCCACGTGTGCCTGGAAAAACTTCAGGCACTCAACACCAGCTTGTGAAGACAGACAGGATGGGGGCTATACCCTGCAAAGCCACAAAGGCAGAACTGCCTAAGGTCATGGAAGTCCACCTCTTGTATCAGTGCGACTTGGATATGAGACATGGAGTCAAAGGAGATCATTTTTGAAGTTTTAAGATTTGACTGCACCACTGGATTTTGGACTTGCATGGGGCCGGTAACCCCTTTGTTTTGGCTGATTTCTCCATTGGTTGTAATTACCCAATGCCTGTACACCCATTGTATCTAGGAAGCAACTAACTTCCTTTGGATTTTGCAGGCTCATAGGCGGAAGGGACTTGCCTTGTCTCAGATGAGACTCTGGACTGCAGACTTTTGAGTAAATGCTGAATTGAGTAAAGGTTTTGGGGGACTGTTAAGAAGGCATGATTGGTTTTGAAATGTGAGAACATGAGATTTAGGAAGGGTCAGGGGTGGAATGATATGACTTGGCTGTGTCCCCACCCAAATTTCATCTTGAATTTCTATGTGTTGTGGGAGGGACCCAGTGGGAGGTGATTGAACCATGGGCATGGGTCTTTCCCATGCTATTCTCATGATAGTGAATAAGTCTCGTGACATCTGATGGTTTCATAAGGGGGAGTTTTCCTGCATAAGCTCTCTTTTTTCCTGCTGACAACCATGTAAGATGTGACTTGCTCCTTATGCCTTCTGCCATGATTGTGAGACCTCCCCAACCAATGTGAAAATATAAGTCCATTAAACCTCTTTCTTCCGTAGATTTCCCAGTCTCAGGTATGTCTTTATCAGTAGTGTGCAAACAGACCAGTGCAACCATCTACATGCAAAAATTAATAAATCTAGGTACAGGTCTTTTATCTTTCACAAAAAATAACTCAAAATGGATTAATTACCTAAATATAAAGAGCAAAACTGTAAATCTCCTAGAACATAATATAGAAGAGAAACAAAAATCTAGTTGACCTTTGGTATAAAACTTTTTTTTTCCACACAGAAATCACCATATAAGTGTTTATTACAGCTTTATTCATAACTGCCAAAACTTGGAAGTAATCAAGATGTCCCTCAGTAGTTGAATGGATTTCTAAAAACCTGTGGTACATCCAGACAATAGAAGATTATTCAGTATTAAAAATATATGAGCAGCTGGGTGAGGTGGCTCACGCCTGTAATCCAAGCACTTTGGGAGGCCAAGGCTGGCAGATCACCTGAGGTCAGGAGTTCAGCCTGGCCAACATGATGAAACCGCATCTCTACTAAAAGTACAAAATTAGCCTGGCGTTGTGGCAGGCGCCTGTAATCCCAGCTACTAAGGAGGCTGAGGCAGGAGAATCACTTGAACCCAGGAGACAGAGGTTGCAGTGAGCCGAGATTGTGCCATTGCACTCCAGCCTGAGGGACAAGAGTGAGACTTTGTCTCAAAAAAAAAAAAAAAAAAAAAAAAAAAAAAAAGATACGAGCAATCAAGCCATGAAACATGATGGAAATTTGAATAAATATTAGTAAGTGAAAGAAGCTGATCTGAAAAGATTACATACTGCATAATTCCAACTATAAGACATTCTAGAAAAGGCAAAACTGTAGAGATAATTTAAAAAGCAAGGATTTCCAGCAGTTAGAGGGAAGGGGAAGATAAGTGAGTGGAGCACAGGATTTGGGGGCAGTGAAAGTATTCTGTATGATATTGTAATGATATATACATGTCATTATACATTTGTCAAAACACGTAGAATGTGCATCAAGCATGAAACTTAATATGAACTATGGACTTCAGATGATTAAGATCTGTCAGTGTTGATTCATCAATTGTAACAAATGTACTACTGTGATGTGAGATGTTGGTAGTAAGGGAAGCTTGCATATATGGGTACAGAGGGTATATAGAGAATCTGTATCTTCTAATCAATTATTCTGTGACCATATAACTCCGTTGAAAGTAAAGTCTGTCTTTAAAAATAAGTTTTAAATTGGCTAACTCTTCATGGTAAAGAGAACAGGAAAGAAAAAAGCAGCAACACCACTCTGAAAACTGAAAAATAGACAGACAGTGGCTATTGACGTAGCTGACTAGAGAAAGTGGATTTCATTCAAGTAGCAGCAAGAACAAAAATAGTTTGGCAAACTCACAATATGATTAAAATAATTTACTTTTCACAGAAGGTTTGGAAGATAAATTTGAGAACAACTACTCATGGGCAAAACTAAAACAAAAGAGGTAAGATAACATACAAAATAACACTAGTCTAATGAGGTAGGATATTTTAAAAGACAACTTCAAAGAAGAAAGAGAGGAAAAGGAACTGACTCAATTTGTGAATAAAATTTAAAGACTAATATCCTAAACTGAAGGACATTTCTTTTTATATTTTTTATTCTTTTGGGTACATAATAGCTGTATAGAGTTATGGGATACATGAGATGTTTTGATACAAGCATGCAATGTGAAATAGGTACATCATGAGAAAGGGATATCCATTCCCCTCAAGCATTTATGTGTTGAGTTTCAAGTAATTCAATTACACTCTTTAAGTTATGTTAACATGTACAGTTATTATTGACTATACTCACCTTTTTGTGCTATCAAATAGTAGAACTTATTCATTCATCTGACTATTTTTTAACCTATTAATAGTCCTCACCTTTCTCCCAGTCCCCATTACTCTTCCCAGCCTCTGATAACCATCCTTCTACTCTCTATATCCATGAGTTCAACTATTTTGATTTTTATATCCCATAAATAATTCATGTGATAGAATTCTTTGCCTGTGTTATCTTGAATTTATTTGTGTTTCTTCAACCAGCTATTTTGAATTCTCTGTCTGAAAGGTCACATATCTCTGTTTTTCCAGGGTTGATCCCTGGTGCCTTATTGAGTTCATTTGGTAAGGTCATGTTTTCCTGAATGGTGTTGATGTTTGTAGATGTTCTTTGGTATCTACATTGAAGAGTTAGGTATCTATTATAGTCTTTCCTGTCTGGGTTTATTTGTACCTGTCCTTTTTGGAAAGACTTTTCAGATATTTGCAAAGACTTGGTTTTGAGATCTCAGCTATTTCTCTTCAAGGGACACCCCAATCCCAGTAATGCTGCAATTTTTGCAGACTCTTAGAGTTATTGCCTTGAGGGTCTTGGATATGATCTGAGAGAATTCTCTAGATTACCAGGCAGAAACTTTTGTTCTCTTCCTTTACTTCTTCAAAATATAGAAAGTCTCTCTCTTTCTCTCTCTCTCTCTCTCTCTCTCTCTCTCTCTCTCTCTCTCTCTCTGTGTGTGTGTGTGTGTGTCTCTCTCTCTCTTTGTTCTAAGCCTCTTAAAGGTTGGGGTAGAGAGACACAAGCACCCCTGTGGCCACCACCACCACTATGACGTGCTTGGTCAGACCTAAAGTCAGCACAACACTAAGTTCCCACCAAGGCCTGCTGTAACCACTCCCTGGCTGCTACTTACATTTGCTCAAGGCCCTGGGGCTTTACAATCAACCAGTCTCAAAGCCAATCAGGTCTGTGTCCTTCTCTTCAAGGTGGTGAGGTCCCCCAGGCCCCAGGTTGGTCCTGAGGTGCCATCCAGGAGTCAAGGATTAGAATCAAAAGCCAAAGAACTCTAACTGGTGTTCTATTGTCCTGTAGCTGAGCTGGCATTGAAACGACAAGCTGCAGTCCTTCCCACACTTCCTTCCCCTTTTCAAAGGCAGAAGAGCTACTGGAGTCATTTTGGGTGAAAAAACCAACACATGGTCCATTACGTTACTGCCTATCGAACTGATGAAGACTTCATCCAAATAATCCAGCTACAATGGGTTTTTATTAATGAAGACTCACATCCTATATCTGCTTTTTAATTTTAGATCTCATAGAAATTACTAAACCCTTAAAGTAATTTCAAAATTCCAGACAGCCACTGCCCTGAATTTAAACCAGCACTTTACTTGTCAGGTACCATGCAGGTCATTGGAAATGAAAGAATACATCAGGAAAAAAATACATATATACCTTAAAATATACAGTATTAAAATATACAGTAGTCCACTCTTATATATAGTGGATATGTTCCAAGACTCCCAGTGGATGTCTGAAACCACAGATAGTACTGAGTCCTATATATACTATGATTTTGCCTATATATACATTTTTGCCTATATATACATACATATGAATAATTTTCATTATAAATTAGACACAGTAAGAGATTAAAAATAATAACTTATGATAATTATGACAATATGCTGTTCATAATTTCACATAGACGGTTTGTTCTTACCTTAGATCTTAGAAACCTCAGCATATGTAGTTTTCTTTTCTCTCCTTATTAAGTCAGGAACTTTCATCACTTTACTTAAAGGAAGAACTGTATGACTTCTCTTTGGCATATCCGAATTGCCAGCATCACTACTCTTACACTTAGGACAATTATTAAGTAAAAGAGAGTTACTTGACCGCAGGCACTTCAATCCTGAGACAGTCAATCTCATAACTAAGATGGCTACAGAGTAACTAGCAGGTGGGCAGGATATACAGAATAGTTCCTCCAGACAAGAGGATAATTCACATCCTGGTGGGATGAAGCAGGACAGCTAGAGATTTCATCACACTACCCAAAACAGCACACAATTTAAAACTTATTGTTTATTTCTGGAATTTCCCACTTTAACATTTTTGGTCAGAGAGTAACTGAAACTGTAGAAAGCAAAACCACAGATGGACGACTACTGTGGAAACAACTGAACTTATCACTTACAGGAGCAATTTTAAATATTTATCACTAATTTCTACATCCATATATTAATCTTACAAATTAACTTGTTTTTTAACCTAAAAATAATTAAAACAACATATTTTAATAAAAATTCTGGGCTAAATATAAGATCAGTGAAAAGAATAAATTTAATGCAACATTTTATTGCAGATACAGGCTTTAAATGTTCCAATGACAAAAAACAGGGGTGTCCAACAACTACTTTAGTTTTTAGTTAGATATTTTACAATAATCATGGATGATCTGGACAGCCTGAGCAAGAGGGAAAGCAAGATGTTGAAAGGTATGGAAATATTCTCTTTTAAAAAGTTGAAGAAATGGTTTGTGTTTGGCTTTAATAGGAAGTAAGTCTAGAGGGACTCCCGAGTGATGTATTGAAACGGCTCACAGGTTCCCATGAAAACGAACGAAGAGACAGGATGTACATTATCTGGAAAGTTGAACTTGGTCAAATGGTGACAGAAGCAGAATATGCAAAGAGTTTTACTATTCTGCAATTTTTTTCCATATAATAGGCAAGAAAAGTCAAGAGCAGTTGTTCTCAGCCAAGGTTGATTTTGTGTCCCATGGAACACGGGTAAGCCTGGAGACATGTTCTCACAATTCTGGATGGGAGAAGACAGCATTACTGGCACCTAGCATGTAGATGCTCCAGATGCCAGTAAATATCCAACAATGTGTACAGCCAACAGCCCAAAACAATTATCCAGCCCCAAAAGACCACAGCACCACGACTGAAAAATTTCTTGTAAATTATGGAAATGTACTGAAGGAGACCAGCTGCCCAACAGCTTCTGAGGTTTTTTCAGTCTCATTAATCTAGCAGAAACTCAGTAACTCCTTCAGTATCATTACAGGATTCTTTCCTGTGTCCTTGAATTCAATAAATTTGCACTCTACTCCCTTAAGTAAGAGATAATTGTATGAAAAAGATAACTGGATAAAATAAAAAAGAATAGAAGTTTAAAATAGATAGTCACCCTAAGACTTCAAAGAAAAAGATGGAATGTAAACATAAGGATTAAGTGTACTCATTCTGGATACTCTGTGAATTCTAACCCCAACTTTAACGGTTTCTAGTTTTGAAGCTAAGGGTCAAATCCTTACCTTCCAGAAACTTCCACATCCTCATCTGTAAAATGGAAACCTAACTTTGAGGTTAGATATGAGAATTCAGTAAATTATTACTTTGAAAATGCTTGTAAAAATGCCTGCCACATCATGTCAGAGGTAAATATTACTATGATGATACCAATATCGTATGATATGGATAGCAAGGCATCCAGACATAATTTTATGGAGAAGATGAGATTTGATCTGGAATTGCAGAAGAAGATTTTAAATAAGTAAAAATGAAAAACAGCATTTTATGTAAGGAGAGCATCATGCTATGCTGAATGAAATGAACAGCCTTCCCCTCCCCTGTCTCTTTAGAGCCTTCCTGGCAGCTTTTCCCTCTTTAGGCTCTCCCCAGAACTTCCTCAGTAGTCATTTCCAATCTGAGCCAAGATGCTACATAAGGTGGCTTCATTAAATAGGATAGGACTAAAATAAGACAAAAACTATCTTTCTATACTCTCAAATATTTTTTTTCTGCATTTCATAAGTAAATTTACTTATTAAAAAACTGTTTTTCATGTTTTTGATCGATCTTTTAAATTAGCTTACATGTCAATTATTCATTTCACAAGCATTAAAGAAGAAGGACTAAGCTATATAAAAGGCATTCTGTTTTCCATATGCATTAAAAGTTTATACCAGAAACAAAAAATTGGTTCGTGGTTTCCAATGTTATGGCAAGCTGCGTGACGTCCTTGGTGTGGGTTTCAGTCTATTTTGGAAGGGGAATAAGTCATATATTAAACTGAAATCCAAAATAAAGCTGTCTGTGTCTCATTCAAACATCACATAAATATAATACATTTTCATCTGGGAAAAAAAAATTTCTATATATATCCTAAACTGAGAGAACATCATAAATAACAAAATGAAATGCCAGTGCATTCACCTCTATACAGGCAATTTTTAAAATTATCTAGTCGCAATTACATATATTGTTTTCCTAGAAAATAGATAAGACTGGAGAACACAAGCAATTTCCTCCAAGGTCATTCAACGTAATATTTTTAAGGGTAGAATCAGAAATGCAATCTGAGCTTACAACAAGATTTTCAAACTTGTTGGTTCTAGAAAGCATAAAGATTGCTTTTGGGGTCAGAGACTATAGCCCCTGTTGTAAAACGATAACATAGATAAATCAATGCCTGTCACAGGCCATACTCTATTTTATGGAACGAATGCTTCCAAAAATCCACAATCTCTAGAGCATATTGCTTTGTTTTTTCTGTATAGTTTCTATCTACCTATTATCTACATGAGTGAAAATTGTAAAATCTTTCAAATGCCATTAATACTTGACAACTTTAAACATTCTCAAAAACATATTTGAGAAAAGGTTTGTAATCTAAACAACAACATTACTGGATTGAACATAAAGCAAATAAATATGGTACAAATGGAGGGTTTTAAGAGATAAATAACTTGGAATGGTGATTTAAGAAAGCCTAGGAAGGAGAGCATTATGCTATACATGTATGTATGTAGGCATCTTTTATGTTTTAATTTTGTGGGAAACTGCCAACATTTCCTCTTTTAGCTCTACAGAATAGTTGAATCACTAGAGTCTTTCTACTTTAAATGGTCTCAGGATATTTTGAGAAAACACTTTAAATTCATTTTACTGCTCTGCCAACATAGCTAGAGTTGAGAAATAGAGTAGAAAATGCATATAAATTAGGTTATTTTGCAAATTGGTAACATCTTCAATATTATCTTCCCCTTCTTAATGGATTTAAATTAGAAACACTAATGACTATATTAGCATATTTTGTGCTCAGTGGGAGACGCCAATGGAAGGGTTCTTTGGGTACATTTGGAGAGAGATAAACAGTTGAGTATCATTAACACCAAACTCAAAATAATGTTGCACTAAAAATATAAAGTTTTAAAGAATTATCAAATGCATCTCAGAGCATTCAAAATAAATTTATAGGGTAGTTTTAAACCATACTGAGAGGAAGAACCTACTAAAAAGTACAATTTTCTTTATTCAAACTTAAAGCTTAAAAGAATTCTAATCCTTTGTGAATCATGCTCAGATGAGCTCTGCTGTGTCCTTTGTTATAAAAATATAATCCTAGACATATTTATTCAACAAGACTATGGCACCAGGTCTTTAAAATGTTTGTAGTTGAAATAATTTGCTTATGTTTATTCCTTTGCTTTATTTTACATAGTCTTTTTTTTATTTAAAATTGAAATATGAACTGGTGGAGTGAAGGCATATTTGACTACTCAAACAGATTTATTCTAAATTGGAAGTTCACGGCATGCACAAGTAGGAGAATTTTGCACAACACAAATGCAGCAAACACAGCTTAAGGGCATGGGAGTTGGGAATAGAAAAACTAGAAACCAAAGCTTTTCTTTGTTTCTCAGTGACCATGTTATCGGAATCTCCGTTTCTTTTGAAAGGCCTATTGCTCATTCCTTCCTTCCTTCTCTCCTTCTTGCTTCCTTTCTTTTTTTCTCCTGCAGACTAGTTTCCTCTGTCTGAACACTATGAACACTATAGTCCTTAGGCATTCAGGAATATAACCAGAATGACTTGACTAGTTCAGCTCAAAGCGAACTGCTCCAGAGTTCTAGTATACCACAGGTTTCTAATGCCCAGGACAGAAAGTGCTGATCCAGGTCAGCTCTTTGTTTTCCTTGCTGTTGTCTGCCTAAACTTGGCCCACACTGTGATCACAAATAGTGTCATGGAGTGCAATCCTTTGTTCATCCAACAAATATGTACATTTACTAATTGATAAACACTATGCCTAAGGCAGAAATTAAGGGCACAGTCTTTAATCTCAAAAAGTACACAATTTCATGGAACAAAGAATGTGTTTCAAATAATCACATTGATTAAGGTATAATTTCCTAACTGAGAAAAACTCAGAAGGAAAGGAAGATATTTTTGTGGAAGATCAGGGAAAGCTTTTCTGAGGAAGTGAGGTTAGAGACGTGATTGGAAGGATTAATCAGAGTTCTCCAATTTAAGGAAGAAAGAGAAGTTGAGAACAGCACTCCTGGGAAATAAAAATACATACAATGACCCTGTGGTAGATTGTACACCCAACATATTATGAGAAGGCCTCAGTAGCTGATGAAAAGAGAGCAAGAATATGACTATTTTCAGTAGAATATGACTGAGGAAGCAGGTAGGCAGGAATCAATTCACTTAGTCTTACTAGAAAAGAAAAGATTTTGTTCTGTAGCCTTAGAACAATGGGAGTCTTAGAAGAATTTTGAACAAGTTGGTAAGTTGATGTGACTTGTTTGAAGGACACTGCTGATCGCAGTGGGGGAAAAAAAAGATTGTATGAGGTCAAGAGTGAATGTAAGACCAGTTACAATGTAATAGTGTAAGTTAGAGATGATAAAAGTTAAGTGCAGGCATAGTAGTAGCAGTGAAAAAAATGTTAAGGATTGAGAGATATTTAAGAATAAAGTTGAAGAATAAAGTTGATATGACAAGATTGCGTTTCACCTGAAGACTGTGACACCATGCTAGAGGAATGGACATGGACATAGTATATAAACTCAGTGAACATTTGCAGTACCTAAACAGCTAAGATTAATGATGATCGTGATATGGGTTGACTTTTGTCTCCCAAAAAAGATACACTGATGTTCTGGCCCTTAGTACTTCAGAATTTGGCTGCATTTTGCAATAAAGTCTTTACAGAGATTATCAAATTAAAATGAGGTCACTAGAATGGACCCTAATCCAGTATGACTAGTGCCCTTATAAAAAGGAGGAAGTTGGACACAGAGACAAACATGCACATAGGGACAATGATGTAAAGACACACAGGAAGAAGACAGCTGTGTGACTGGAGTGACTCACTTACAAGCCAAAGAATGCTGAAATTTGGCAACCCACCACCAGAACCTAGAAAAGCACAATGAAAAAGTATTACCCTACAGGTTTCAGAAGGAGCACAGTCCTGCAGACACATTGATTTTAGACTTCTATTCTCCAGAACTGGGACAATAAATTTCTGTTGTTCTAAGCTACAGTGTGTGGCACTTAGTTATGGCAGCTTTAGAACCCTAATGCAGCTCATAACTTGGAGAGGATTTATCCAATTCTCCTGAGGCTTCAGCTTATAACTTCGATGTTACTTCAAACATCTGAGGCAATATGATACATTCAATTTTACACTGGAGAAGTAATAGATTTTGTACCTTATGCAGGTCTTTGATTTTACACATCTTATTATAGTTTCAGTTAAGATATCATGCATGAAAGGTCTAATTCTCTTACATCTTCCCTCATTTTCAGTAAATACGTTAATTTAAAATCAACTTGAAGGACATGTAAAGATTTTTAGGCCAAATAGTATATGCTGGACTTCTAGTTAAAGCTGATTGGTTGGTAAAATTCTAAGATGGTTCCTAAAATCTCTACCACATGGTAAGCACACCTGAATAATCCCCTTTCCTTGTTAGGACTCCTGACTATGTTGAGACTTCACTCCTGTGCTGAGGTTACATTATATGGCAAATGTAAAGAGATTTTGCATATGTAATTATGGTTCATAATCAGTTAATTTAAGTTCATCAAAAGAGAGATGGTCATCGGTCAGACCTAATCATGTGAGCTCTATAAAAGAGGGTCCAGGCCTTGCCTAAAGGGTGAGATTTGAATCTGGAGTCTCCTGCTGACATTGAAAAAGCATTCATGCTTTTTCACCATAAGTGAACTGCTTATGGTGGAAACCAATTTGCAAGGATCTGAGAATGACCTTTAAAAGCTGAAAGCAGTACTCAGCTGACAGCAAACAAGAAATTAGGGACTATGGTCCTAAAGCCTCCAAAAAACTGAATATGCCAAGATCAAATGGGTTTGGCAAGATATTTCTTCCTATTAAGCCTCTAGAGAAAAGCCCAGCCCATCTAACATAATGATGGCAGCCATCTGAAACACTTAATCAAGAACCCAATTGAAAAATACCTAAATTTCTGTCCTACAGAATCTGTGAGACAATAATCACATGTTTTAAGCCACTAAAACATGGCAATTTAATATGCATCCATAGAAAACTAAAACACTTTTTACGTTGTTATATTTTTATTTGTCTTTCTGAATTTTCTAAATAAACTTATTTTGTCATCTTTGTAAAACTGTTCCATTATTGTAATTTCATCTTGAAAATGTTTATCATAAACTCTTGATTTTTATGGGTGGTTCTTGATAGCACTTATATTCATCACTAGTTTTGAAAATTTAACGTGTAGATTTCTTTTGATTCTCTCTCTCCCTATCTCTCTTTTCATCTCTATCTCTATTTCTCTTCTACCCCCACAACTAGCAAACTATTTTGTTCTTTTCTTCAGCCAAACTACTGGACATCATTCCAAATCCAAGACGTATATATGTACTTATAAGCTTTTGGAACAATAACGACAACAACAACAAGAATAAATTGTCAAATCAAACTTGAGACAGGAGGAAAACATTTCATCTCTGGTGACTATTCTGTGTACTCTTCCCTTTTTAGATCTGCAGCTTTATAGATTTCAGATCCTCAGGTAGTGTTTAGATCAATCCCAACACATGATTTGCAGCAGTGGGATCAGTTCCAGTACTTCACCTTCTGTGGGGCAAATTTTCATCCCTGCTTCCCAACAGTCCATACTCTTGAAGACACATCTCTCTCACTACTTTACATTCCTTCCCTACATGGCAAGCTCACTTCTATGGTTGGAGCAGAGGGGATGAATCAAAGTGTGAATAGTTCATCCTGTTTAAACTGGAGGTCTACACATAAATTTTAAGCTACTGTTTTTCAGTAAATTCTTCATGCTGCTCTTGGGAAAGAAAACGTAAAATAGGTAAAGAGGAGTGAAGGGGGAAAAGGGATAAGGGAATTTAGTGTGAGAGAGATTTACTCAAAATGAACTCCCAAACTAAATTTGCGATTATTTACCAAAAGATTTATTCTTGAATTTGAGAGAGAGAACTTATTTTTATATTTTCTAACATCTCCCGGGAAGGAGTGGGACACAAATCAATCATTTGTTAGACACTGTCACCATGCTTTATCTCATACTTAACTATTTAGGAAAACAAGAAGTGTTAAATGGTCGCAGGATTTTAATGTTCTGTTATCTTGGAAAATTAACTTTAAGAGATAGAAAGATGGAGGGATATATGTGTGTGTGTGTTATAATATTTTGCTTCTTTCAAGTTGTTTTTATTTTGACAACTCATCCATAAATAATGTTCTTGAATCAATATTCTGGATTATGATTATATCAAACTTTTTAGACGTTATCAGCAGTTGCAAACAGCTCAGCATTTGTTACATATCAACAAATGGTACTCAATATTTTAACTTCCTACTTACCAGTGGTCCATAAAGATTGTAGTGAGAACAGTATGAACATTTTCAAATGGGGTCATGGCCCAATTCCACTTTCCTTTTAGCTACCACTTTATTATTTTGTATGCTATTGCTATTTTTTACCTGCATTTGTGTTATATAAATTGACTTAACCAAAATACCAGGACTTCATTTTATATTCCTGAAAAAAAATTCATAGCATATAAAAAGATGCTTAACATCATATATTATTAAGAATCTGCAAATTAAAATAACAATGAGATACCACTACATGCCCGTTAGAATGGCCAAAACACTGATACCACCAAATGCTGGCAAAGATGTGAAGCACCAGGAGCTTTCATTCATTGCTGGTGGAAATATAAAATCATATAGCAACTTTCAAAGGCATTTTAACAATTTTTTATAGTCAAAGAAACAAAATACGTTTTATGACTCAATCTGTAATTTGAAATCATCTCCATGTGAGAATATATTTATTTATAATGTCTCAAGTACCCTTTTTGAACTGTATTAATATTTTCATTAAATATCTTCTTCATTTCCTGAGACATACATCCTGAGGACTGTAGGAATGATTTTTCCAGAGACCACCAAGTATACCCCAAGGAAAACAAGTAACTATTTGACCTTTGTAATCTATGTCTACCATAATAACCTGTCTGCTTCAAAACGTACTCATTCTCAAAATTCCTGAACCCACATTGAGTTTCATATTTGAAATCATGATATTGTAGGGAATTGTCCTAATCCATCCTTTTTCTTTCACAGATTCCTCTGAAATCTATATAAAATAGAAAGAGATAGAGAAATTACTGCAAAGGTTTTATGTCTCAAAGCCCCTCACCACAGGTGGAATAATGAGTTTTTCTTGGCTATTCACTCTTTGACATAGGCTCAGACATTTTTCTTCCAGCACAGCACAGCCCTTCCCCCATTATCAAGGATCCAATTGAATGAAGATCAATGCAGTGAGGACTATCTCTAGCCCCATTACCACATACCTGAGTGACAAGAGCCTGACAATCATTGTTCTTCCTGCATAGAGGTCAGCATGCTAGTTTTAAAACAGATGCCTAAAGCTGGCATGGGCTTAGGGGGAGAAATAAGGGTAGTCACTATGCCATGCATCTTCTTACTCTAGCTCCTCTGCCTCTGTCTGAGCTGGAGCCTAGTATCAGGCCCCTAATCCTTCCTTTCTCTTATTCACTGATTATGTATATGTATGGATTTGAAAATATTAATCTAAGATGGCAACAGAACACATAGGAAGCCAGAATAAAAATGTCCCTATTCTAGACTTGTACTCGGTAGTTTTGTTATCGCTACTATTCTTCTCATAAACTCTTACTGTGTTTATACTTGTCCTTATATACCTATTTGATTTAATAGATGCTACTCATCACTCTTATCAGCTTGAAATACCTTAAAAACTTTCATGAATAATGTGTTTTATTGTGTCTCAGTTGTATCCTTAGATTCTGGTAACTTTAGCTTGCTTTTGAACAGTGAAATTGGCAAATATCTTGTTGTTCTAACTCCCTAGTCTCCATACCCAACTCTTCTGGTCTTACTTGTCTTTGGTGTCTAATTGTTAAGGGTAACTATAATAGAACTTCTGGAGTCAGCACAGGCTTCAGAGTATAGAGTCAAGTCTTTGGTTAATTTTTATTTCTTTGTTTCAAAAAATAGTCTATAAGATAATTATCTCTTACTCTTTATTTCCTTATGAATATAAAGCAAAAATCTAGTTACAGTCTATTTTTCTACTTTGAATGTGTCCATTGTTTTAATAATGTATGCATTCTTTCTTATAGAGACTACACCATATAATTGTGACAAAGAATGGACAAAATGGAAATGGTTCTTTCTGTTTAAAATAAACACTTTGAGCTGGAAGACTATTTCTCTCTCCCTCATAATCTCTCCCTCTGTCATTCTCTCTCTCTCTCTCTCTCTCTCTCTCTCTCTCTCCATGAAACATCTTCATGTATCTATCTTGTGTTACCTTATATAGTGTCTGGATCATAAGTATGATAATTTTAAAAGAACACAGCATGTCCCAATACATGTGTTCTTATTAGGTGTGTTTGGATCATACTTATATCTCATGGCAATTCCAGAATCTATGTGGAAGGGGACTACACAAAGTCGTGAACACCAACAGGCATGGTCTCCAAAAAGAGTCTAGTTCAGTTGCTTTAGAAAGAAAACAACATCTGAAGTTCTTGGAAGATCTTCACACTGACACGAAATCGTCAATAAAACTAATAAATGGTAGAAATTAATATTTTCAATATTTAAGCAAAACATTCAGTCAAGATAAAATACCATATTTCAGTTGTTTATCATTATTCTTTATCTGGATGTAGCCATCTCTATACATTTAAATCTTTATCCCCTCTACATTTTTAATATAAGGTTTAGTATAAAGTTTTCTTATTTTAGATAATGTACATTTTAAATATGTTGCAAACAATTCTCATATTATAAATATTAATGATGCAGCAAGCTAATGTATGTTGAAAAATGTAAAAGTCTACCTCTGCTTCCTCTCAAAGAAAATATAATAAATTTGTTTCTATCTTAATTTTCCATATGCTCATAGTACAACTTACTGGGTTTTAATTTCTTGTGAAGCTTCATAAAATAAAACTTCTCATGTCACTGAAACACACACAATTTTATGCCAACAACTCAGAAGTCCCTTTAAGTAGAGAAATGACCTATCTGAGTATCAAAACTGCTGTGCACAAATAGCACATCATTTTAAATTAATGACACAGCTAGCTACAAGATAAAAATTTAAAAAAGATATTACAAGTTTGAGACACATTTTAAGTGAAGCATGATAGTGGTGCTAAGAAGCAATGCAATTTCATATTTGAATCAAATAATATTTCTATAGCATGTTGATGGAAAGAAAAATTCCCACATAAGTTCACAGAGTAAAATAGTTTCAAACGTTTTTAACATGTGACCTACCTTCTTTGTTATAATTGCAAGAGTTTCATGCCAGAAAATAGAAATCTATGTTTTGTTTCAAACAAATTATTTTCTTCCTGTCAGCCTGTGTTTAAAAATCAAAGTTTTAAATGATTAAAAACTCACTTTCTTATTAATTAAAAATAACTTGACCAGATTTAGTGGAAAACTTTAATGGGTTATCAGTAAATCATTTATAAAATAAATCTGTTATTGATTCAATCAGTTGAATAGTCCTCTATTATTTGCCTTGTCAAATTTGAGTGGTATTATTAGTCAGAAAGTTAAGCTGAGGCATTAAAATAGCCCCACATATTTTGTCATTCTCTGTTATGTTAGGGTAAACTCTTAGAATAAAAAATAAAAAAAAAGACAAAACCATAAATGTACTTCTTTGATGAATGTGTTTAAGATATACATAGCCATGTAAAAATCAGCCAGATCAAGTAGAATGCTTCCAGAAACAAAGTCTCCCTCATTTCTACATTCATTTATTAATGTTCCTTGATAAAGTTCAACAATTTTCTAAGCCTTCATCATAGATTTTTTGCCTACTGCAGAAAACTATATATTCCATTGTGATTGATTTTTTGTACTTTAAAATATGTTTGTAAAATTCATTCATGTTGTTGTATGTTCTGGTAGTTCATTCATTTTCATTTTCATGTAGCACTCCATGTATAAGGTATCCGATTTTATGTATTTATTATATTGTTGATGGGCATTTGGGTTGTTTCTAATTTGGAACTCAAATAATGGTGTTTGTTAGTAACATTATTATTAATGCCATTTGCTGCAAATAAGCTCACACAAATCAGAAAGAAAATGAGCTAAGCCAATTTCAAAATGTGAAAAAAAATATTGAGTATTTACAAAATAGGATTTCCATATGGTCAATAGACATGTAAAAATATGTTCAAAATATTATTCATTAATAAAATGTAAATTAAAACCCAATGAGATACCACAACACACTATACAGAATGGCAGAAAATAGAAAGTAATGCCAAATATTGGGAAGGATACTAAAAAACAAGAATTTTCACATATTGCTGCTGATTCTGTAAACTGATAAAACAGCTAACTTGTATTGTTTAACAGTATCTAAAAAAGCTAAACAAATGTTTCTTTCTGATGTAAATTTTCCAAAAAGATTCAACAAGACATATAGAAATATGTTTATAGTCCACTATTCATAATGGCCACCTTCATTTTCTAGGATATTTCAACTGGTTGTAATATTCTAGG